>NC_046341.1:15051052-15078552 GCF_000738735.6 Corvus cornix cornix | reverse complement strand
TATATTATTTGAAACATGCTCCTGGCCTTTAGTTTTAATCTTCATTTAACTTCCTACCTGCTGCAGCTCTAAGAGGTCCAGGAATCTGTTCCAGCACCATAAAAAAAGTACAGTCATTCTAGTTAAGTCCACACTATCTTACTTATTTATTGCTGAGTATAAACATCTCCTGGCACTATCTTCACACATCTGTGGGCTGGTTGCTCCCTCTGTGGCTCCTTCATAGCCTGTGGCCTGAAGACCTTTTTGTGGTTAGAAATTTAAATGGAAGGAACACAGTCAGTCTTTCATCCCCCAGCTATAACTGAACTAGACCTGTGTACCACTCAGCACAAGATGCTTCAGCTTATGCTAACGCCTGCAATATCAGAGTCAAACAAAATAGTTGTCACTGATAATGGTGGCAAAAGGGGTAGCTTATTCATTTGTACTTCACAGAGTATCTGCGTGGAAAACAATCCCAAACTATGAAGATAATCAAGTATTTCCAGAGGTGTTAATTTGGGAGCCTCCATTTCATTTTAGTAGACCACAACTTCAAATCCGAACTTGAATATAGACTCTTTCATTGAGCTCTTTAATCAAATTCATTTGTAAATTAAGCTACAAACAACCTGTCAAAGCCCATTAAGACACCTGAACAAAACTCTCCTGGAGTATGCACTGTACACCACCATGCAGAATAGCACATCCAAGCCTCAGATCTACACTGCTCTTCTCTGTGGCTTTCTGCAAGACTCTTGGATGCAAACATCCTTTTTCAATGGCCTACATCAAACAGTTGCCTGTTCACATACAAAGATGGAAATACTAACATAAGAATGCCAAAACATCTAGCCAAAAATGACTGCTTTTCATTCATCCAACTAATGGCCACCTTGCTAATTTCATTATATATCTCTTACGAGTTTTACAGTCCCTACAACCTTAGGAATATAGCCTGTATGGAGAAAAAAATCAGCATTATTTTATCAGTCATTTATCTCACTCCACAAAAACATCTACTTCCAAAGAAGTCTGTATTTCTAAGTATTTCTAATATAAAGCAACCTACTTTTAGGAAAATTAAGAAAAAGCCTGACATATTTAATAGCATGTAATTGCAATAAAAATTCTATTGAAATAAAAATCCTAGCTGATGCTGAAGCCCTGACCTCCATCAACAGGCTTGACATTAACTGTCAAATCAGTCTTTTCTCGTGCCTGGCTGTGGGGAGGGTAACTTCTTGCCATGTTCAGGAAAAGCACCAGGCTCAGCTCATTCACAACCTGGGCCACCAGACGCAGAAAATCCTTCTAGTACTCCAAAATTACTATCCCAGCTCCTCATTTGAAAGGTGTCCAAGCTCAGAAAACAGCCCACTTCCCAGCACAGAACCAGAATGGGAAGGGAACAAAGTTTTCCCTCTCTGCTGCTGAGAACTGAGTGGTGCTTTTCACGGTCCGGTCACAACCCAGCGTGGTGTTTGAGCTGCGTTTTTGCTTAGAGCTCAGCGAATCCAGGATTTGGTTTTGGGAAACTTATGTGCTTCATGAGTTGTGAAAGAGTCCCTGGGTTAAACACAGTGGGGTTTTCAGAACACAGAAGCTGGGAATGGAAGTAACGTGGAAATTTTGGACTCTTTGGGGAAACATGTACAAGGCATGCCTCACTAATAACTCACTATGAACAAAGGCAAAATGTTCCTCTGTATCAGTAATGATATCTTCTCAGTTTGGCCTTTTAATACTGATGTCAACATAAGCCCCATCCAATTTTAAAGGTAGAACATGTTTCAGGAATTTTTACCGCAATTCTCTACCATATTTTATAGCAATAATGCTGTTACTGTTATGATGATCTAAGGATGTAAGCACAGCAGAATTTGAAGAAGTAACAGCTTATATTAAAAACTTAACTACCACTAAAACAGCTAACATAATCTGGAAAAGCAGGAATGTATTTCAGGTACAAATTCCTTTTCAAGAACAGAGCAAGCAAAAAACCTCCAGCTCAATTACTGAAGTTAAACTCAAAACAATTATTCCCAGCCTATGCTCATGTCATATTTAATAGTGTTGTTTGATCTGGGGTTATTTTTATTTTTAAGAAACTACTTTAATATTTATTTCTAGGGGAAAAAATATTGTTAGGGACCTAAATTACTTGGTTTAGTTTTCAAAATATCCATTATAGCAAACACAGGAGCACTGAACTCAATGTACCTGTGGAGTAATTCTGCCATGGCCAGCACTGTGCTGCTGTGGTGAAGGGCAGACCTGTAAACCAACACAAGTCTGTCCTGCACCTTACAAACGTTGTGATAAAATGCAAGTTTATAATAAAGGTCACTGTCAGAGACTAATCATTGTTTTGTGGGAATCTAACCATGATGCCACTGATGACCCAACCCCTGACAGTCATTCTTTAAAAACTCCTTTACCATACATTTCTGAAGAAATATGGATTTGTGAGACACACCTTCCAGTGCTGGAGGATACAGTTAGTAGCTGAAGAAAATGGAAAATATGCTAAGTAGAGGTAATACCATGCTTATTTTGTTGATATTTCTGGTCTTTCTGGATACTTGGGTGCAAATATATTTTTTACAAAATCCTCTAATTCATAACTAAATAAAATATCCTTAAATTAAAAGAAGAGTACACTAGAAATAGTTTAGGTCAGTAAAATTTAAAAAGCTTAACTCTCCTTATCCAAAGGCCAAAAGGAATCCTGAAAGGTTTGCAGACTCGAGTCTTCTGATAACTGCCCACAGGAAAAAAAAAAAAAAAACCTGTACAAAACTTGTATTATCTCCAGTAGGAACTTACTGTTAATTGAAGTTTTGATAACTGATGATAAAGTGCAAACTACTTCATCTACCACAAACTCAGACAATACTATTTGGATGCAGTTTGGAATGGAAATTGTCTACTATCATGTTTAAATATTAAAAACCAGAGGGGAGGGGCTCGGCTCTGTTTCCCTGAGCTCAGCACACCACAAACCACGGCATTGCCACCATTTAGCTTTTGTCCACAAATGTTTATCCACAGATCTCAATGCATTCAACAAAGAAAGCTCACCTGTACTTTAGAGCAGCAGAAACTGGAGCCTATAAAGACAACATTACTTGCTGGGGCTTACAGAAAAGTTTGTGGAAGCAAGAAGCTCATTCCATTTTGCTCCTAGTCCTATCCCAGCCCCATGACATCAACAACAACTTTGAAGTAGACTGTAGTAAACCTAAATATTTAAAGCCATATGTTCAACTCATTTCAGCGCACATGACCTGACAGACTGAAGGACAAACATCACAGGTAGAAGCCATCACACAAATCAATATACTGTGTCACTCCATATAGAGACTCTTATAAGAAACGCACATTGCAAGACACTTGCAAAGCTACACTGACTGAAGTATTTATAATTGCAGAGTGGACTTGACACAAATTAACATCTTATTTTCAAAACAAAAATACAATCCTTATTCACAGGCTGTAGTGCAGGTACAAGCTGATGGACCTCCCTATGACCTTGTTTTCTAGTCATTTCTAAGCTTTCCATTTTCTTGCTTTTATCAAGTACCTCTCTTTGTTCTCAAACACTTCTCGAGAAACCTTTATTGCAGCAATTCTCAGTGCTGGGAAGCTCCATCCACTGGCAATGATTCAACAAGAGCCCCACAAAACACTGCTGTTGCATCACAGACCAGGAAAAGACATTTACAACTATTTCACTGCAAGTCCTGCAAAACAGGAATCCCTAACATAAGTTCAGAGAACTTTAAAACATAGAAACTACTAGGTGGGACAAGTACAAACTATCAAAAGAGGAAAGTTTTTCAGATCCTAAATTTGAGTTGGGATGACAGAAGAGGGAGAGCTTTTGAGTCTATCTTCAGATAAATTTCACAAAGGGCTTAATATTTATCACATAAATTTAGACACTTTTATCTTAATAGAATGCAAATTCCAACAGAGGTTGTAGCAGGTATGTCTACACAGGCACCTCTTCACCTGTCACAGGGACAGAAAGCAACAATTATTTTTAAGGATCTGAAAGAACAGAGAGTTAGAAAACAGAGTAAGGAAAATGGTATCAAATTGAAACTGCATGGACAATTTAAGCTTAAAGAATGTAATTACACAAACTAAATTATGGAAAATTCTCCTTCTGAGAAAAACAGGGCATGGTCTTTAGTCTGACAAGTGGCCAAACACGTTTCTTAGCCTGCTCAAAAAACTCCTGTAGCACCTGTGTCTCCTAGCACTGGAGCAATCCACAGGGAACTGGAATCCAGTCTGTAAATCACAGCACACCTGAGCACAGCTCCCAACAGTGACACCATATAAGATGGTTCCTTTTCTTTCTTTGATCAAGAGTCAAGATATTTATTCTAGACCCAGCAGTGTAGTGAGCTAGGCCTGTGACTTTAGGCAAGATGGTTAAAAGCAACTGATTTTTCAGAAAAGCTCACTACTGGCAGCTACTGCTTTTTCAACTGACAAGAAGATCCTCAGTTCCTTTGATTTCTGCTGCTCAGCTATACAATGAATCTAATAACAGACACATATATAGTGACAAATGTATTATAAATATACAATTAATAGGGGTGTGAAGGTTGAGGAAAACTCACCTGTTGAGCAATGCTTTCCACTAAAACTCTTTAATCTCCCCTTCCCACTGCAATAATAAGATACCCCCTGGATTTTGTAGGGCAACACTACTACACCCTGAAGTTACACATCAGCCAGATGCCTGGATGGATGCAGTTCAGTATCACTAGCTCCAGCCATTCCTAGCACAGACTCTGACGTTCCCATCTCAGTCAGTCTCCCCCAGTGTGATCTCTGACACTGCCCTGGGAGTCCCCCCACCCATCTGCTATACCCCCATCTTCTCATAGACCTTCTGACCAGGCTGGGGGAGAAAGTGCTGCAGTATCTCCTCTGCAGGGTGTGAAGCTGCTGCCTGGTGCAGGTATTTCAGTTCTGGGAAATGAGAGGGCTGAAGGCAGCAGAGGCTTTTTTTTTACAGTTATTTTGTCAGAGAAACGATCAGTGAAAGACCTGAGAGCATGTTCTGCTTGTAGAGGAGGAGGAGAAGTACTCAGGAGAAGTTGAGGAAATTTTCTATCTTCCTCCTCTCCCAAAAAATCTCCCTGTTCTCATTTTTGAGTGGAGACAGCTCACCAGCTCTGTTTTTTCCTCTCCATAAATAGTAGCTTTGGGTACTCAGAAAAACTCTCAGATATAAAGCTGGATGCTATTAAAGTGTTTATTATTTTCAACAACTGTATTGCACAAAAAAGATTCTGAACTTGGTTTTCTCCCATCTGTAAGTCTAATGCTGCTGTTCCTATGCAAGCAAAGCCCTCCATTCAAAATCAGTCCTGTTCTCTACTTTTTCTGTTTCATTATGATCAAAATGCATATTTATACCATTACATAAAACTCATAGAATATGTAAAAGCACATAACCACAACTGCAGTAAAAAATGGACCAGAAAGGACTTCAATGATATTAAACTAGCAAGTGGTTTAGCTTTTTTCCAGAAAAGAAGTCTCACAATGAGTTTTCTTTGTCCCTTAAATGAGACAATTTTAACATAGTAGTTTGCTGTGCTTTCAGTTTGTGTGTAAACGATGTAACAAAGCATACAATTATTTTTTCTCACGGATTGTAGTGGAAAGCCTCAAGGAAATTTTCTTAAATTTCATGCTTACCTCTTTCCCCAAAAGAACATTTATTTTTAAAATAAAATTAAAAAAAAAAGAGTTATATTATTGGTAACAAAGGTTTTAGCATCCACTAAAATGTCATCTAAAGTTGCCAAATAAATACTTACATGCTGCTGATGACTGTTTGTTTAGGAAAAGGAGATTTAGCTGCTCACATGTTCATTAGCACACACAGAGAAATGGATGAAAAATTCTTTTGGTACTTAAAACTGATGCCATGGCTGCTGCTTACAAGTATTTCTAATACACAGTGGGTAAAAAGTGAATAATGACCAGATTAAGATATTAAAGGAAAGCAATGATTTAACTTTTTTTTTTTTTTAAAGAAATGAAGCAACCAACAAAAATGCCCCTTCTTTTTTCCTGGTTACTTTATAAACTCAAAATGCTTGAAGCAGATTGCCTGTTATTTTAGCAAATATGGTGATTTCTGAGCATGCCTGTGCTTTTACATATTTGAGTTTTGCAATGATTCAGGCATTATTGCTCTGTAATAGGTGTGGCTGCCTTTGAAATGTAAGCTCACAGCTTCTGTAGTCAGTGAACCATTGCTGATAGGGCTGACTAGTCAGAAGCAAAACTGGCTAGTTATGAAACTACTATAGTATATTCTTTATCTCATACACATTTAAAGGATTTACCTATCTATCCCACTGCAGACCTACTCATTGAGTAGGAGCCAACAGCATATGATTGTGTTAATTAATCTGCTATTGTGAGTAAAGGAACAGCTGCAGTGGTCTCGTGGATACGTTGTCAAAGGAAAACAATGTAATGTTAAGCTTCTGACTGCATATTCTGTTACAAAGGAGGTTTACGAGAAGTTAAATTCATAAATCACAGATCATTTTTATAATAATAATAAATATCATCTGACCTTTAAAGGAAAGGTTTTAGCATTCTTAATTTCAGTTTGAAATATGTTCTGAAACACGATACTTAAGCTTTAACCCAATTCTTTGTTTTGAAAACAAACATTCCCCAGAAATGATAGGAAATGGTAGTAGCTATAGAAATGACCTCTGACTGTACTAGATACATGCCATTGTAGTTTTAACAAAGATCAGAGCCCAAAATATCAAGTTAAAAGAAGAAATTGTTGGCTTCCATCCAATACCTCTTCTAATAAAAACACAATTTCCAATATTATACAGAAATGCAGAATGAAAGGAACATTCATTACAGGGAAAACACTTATTATTTACATAGGATTTTATCTTTTTTTTTATATGGAAAAGCGTACAAAAAAGACTTTTTTCTAAGTAAAATAACATAATCACTTTTGTGATTCAAATCTACCCCCTACCAAATCCTTTTGGACAGTATATACATCAATCCTTTCATAAACACCCAAGTGGTGACTGACCCAAAAGAGAGAACAAACAGGACTTTTTTATGGCTGGCACTTAGAACATAACCATAGAAAATTATGTTAGAAATTCAAGTAGGAAAAGTTTCACAATTCAAAACTGCCTTGATTAAATAGGAACCTTGTGCCATGGCCAGCATGATTTTGTGAAAACACCTTGAGATCCTTTTAATTCAGAAGTGAATTGCTTTTTGAATGAACAGGGGAACATCTGATACAACCTTCATTTTAAGTAACAGGGACCAGATTCTCATTGGGTACAATCAGCAAAGCTCCACCAGCATTCATATGCTTATGCCACTTTACACCAGCACAAGATCTGGTCCAAAAAAAGTACTATCTGTCAAGCAAACATGTCAAATTATAGAATTCTTGCTTTGTTTTGTTTATTTCTTTTGACAGCTGTAGTTGGCTTTATTGGCATATATGCTTTTGATTATATTAGCTGCTATTTTATTTCTCTTTAATCTTTCATGTCTGTCATCTTTTTATTTTCTCCTTATTTAAAAAAAATCTGTTAAATCTGTGAAAACTAAGACCCAATCCAGACCTCTGGTACACTGGGATGACTGATGATTTCAGAAGAACTACGCCAATTTAAGACTCTACAATGTCCTGGCAACAAAAGAGATGTTTCACTTCAGCTGGAGTGCAACATATAAGAAAGTCTGAAGCAGCATTATTCACAATTTTAGATGTGATTTAAAACAAAGAAAAAGAAAGGAACATAAATTTAGATACAAATCACTAGCGTACAACTTGGTAACCCAGCAGTGACTGTATGGCACCAAACAACAGATTTCAATCCAACAGCAGCCTCCAAGGAAAGACAGTAGAGCCAGAAATTAGGACCCCAGTGTTTCAAACACACGAAAGAGATATCTTCCAAATTAAAGTGTTGTTCACAATAAGAATCATTTCATGACTCACAAAATGCAGCGTGACCTGTGGATACCCAAATAAATTAATAAACCTAATAAAACCAGTGGATGTTCTTTGCTTTTAGAGAATGTTGTTCTTCAAAGTAAATTGTTGTATTTGTCCATCCTGTATCCTCCAGAAATAATATATGAGTTTTTAGAACTACCATCTTTATCTGGGTTTGTACACACTGTCATTTAACAGATCTGACAATGCTTTATTAAAATATCAGCACGTACCTTCCTCCTGAAATACACACACACTACTCACCTCAGCTGTGCAGAACTGCCAATTGCTTGCACAAGGTCATTAAAACAACACTTTGTGACTTCAATCAGGCTCTGTGAATTCACCAGCATCATTAGTAACTGGGTTGATGACTTCAGTGAGGTTGATTGGGTTGGGTCTTCATGGATACTTAGTATTGTGGTTTTTTTCTCAAGTCAGAATTCTCAAATAGAACAATTTGTTGGACTTTTTAAAGCCTGATTAAAACACTGCTATCAGCTGAGACTTAGTTTGATGTTACCCACTATTTTCATTTGACAAAATATGCCATAATTTTGGAGAAAATCATATATATATATTTAAACAGGAAATTACAGCTTTGATTACAGTACCGTTGCTTTCAGGCTAAGAAGAGAAGAATGCATGGAGAGAAGCAAATTCCCTAAGTTTCCATAATGGAAATCTAAAACGTTCCCAGCAAATAATTGAAATGAAAGGTACATTGGAATAAATATTAAATTCAGTCATGCTTATGACTAGAAGGCCACCCATGCAGCCTCAGCATCAGATATAATAACATTTTTTCCTGATGTTCCCTTTCCTCAGAGATTAAATGAATCTATTCTGCCAATTAACAACTGATTTTTATCTCGGAACCAGTTTCTCCTGGATGTTAAACAAGTTCATCAGAATGATGCATGTTCCTCTGCAACCAGCTGGTAGTGACCTATATGAGGTGAGAGAGGATTTCATGATCCCTTGGATGGCCAGAAAATAAAGTGAACTGGGACATAGCCCTTGAGCTGCCCATTTGGCTTCTAACAATTGTTAAAGGAATCTCCAACCCACAGAACATCCTAAATGGAAATAAACTTGTCACTAACAACTGAGACATCTACCCTTTAATTAATAGAAGTGTGAAGGGTGTTGCAGCTATCTGGAGATTGCTTATGGTTATACGTCAGTCAACATATCAAATTAGAACTATTCTAGGAGATTCCATCAATTGCCTGAGTTGAACAACTAGTACTGCTTTAGCCATCAGAGCTTAGCAGCCGCTACTTATTAAAGCTGCCTGCTTAAAAACTCACACTAATTTCTATTGTAATTGCATCTATTTCAATGGACTGGACATTTGCCATTGTGTGACAGAAAAAAATGGTCTCAGCCAGTTCAAGAAGAATAATGCAGATACAGAGTTATCAACCTACTTGATAGCTGATACAATAGTACTTTTACTTTGGACCTACCCATGATGAATACTGGCTGCAGAAAGATCTGCAATTTTCTAAAAAAAGAACTACAGAATCCAACTACAGAAACTCAATATAGGCTAGCGTATAAATCACTAGACTGAAACTCAGGAGATGCTCCACTGGCTCTTCCACTGGAATACTGAATGACCTCAGGCAAATTCTTTTGCCTTTCTTGCCTAAGTTTTGCAAAATATAGAACGGAATTAGCAATATTTTACTTCTGCTCAATTGAGATTTACCAATTTAAAAAATATTGCAAAAGCTAGTTGTTTATGTACTAGACATGTAGAAGCTGACCATATGATGCTGGTTAACTCATTTTATTTCAAGAATAGTAGAAATAATGTGTTACTATAAACAGATCTGTCCATCTTGGAATAAAACACAGATCTCTATAGAAAACATCAAAAGAAAAGGCAAAATAGACTCCAAAACCAGGGCAGGATAAAGAATGGACACCATCTACAAAGAACCATGCGTGCAGGAAAATCTTTAAAGCTTGTGAGCCCGTACTACCCTAGAGAGTCAGATAGACTTTCCTGAGACATTGTCTTCTGAAAGCAGAGGCAGCAAAGTACTTGACACACTCTGTTAGTAGAATGAAGATGCATCTACTTCTAATGGCTGACTTCATACAGGTAATCTGGCATTTGAGCAATTAACTAAATTTGTCAAGACTTATTGTACTTACTGTCCTTATTTTACACAGTCCTTATTCATAAACCCTAAGACCTGATCACAGCCTTAGCTAAAACTTCTCCAAGAGTAACTTCCAGGGAAATCTTCCTGCCAAAGGTCCTCTCAGCAAAAGGACACCTGATTAGCTTCATGGTATATGTGGCTTTTACCAGTATATTATGGACAAAAAAATATATTTAAAAGAAAATCAGAAAGATTTGTGAATCAACACAGCAGGAGAAATAACATTAGCACAGATACGAATATGCAGTATAATCACTACGCAGACACAGAGAGGTAAACAATAATAACATACTATAAAATTAAAGTAAGGACAAAGATCTTCACAAATATCATATCTCCAAAGCCCACTCCCAACAAAATGAGGGTGTAGGAACAGATAATAGCAATACTATACAATATTCCACCTAAAAATTGATGGTTAGAGGTTGCATATATGTGGTAGGAGAAGACAGACATTACCACCCAGGAGCTGGTTGGTGGGTATAAGAATGTTGTGAGTTGATGGTACATGGAAACTATTCACTGACTCTGCTGGGGTTACAAATAAAGGCTACAAATTCTATGGCTTTCAATCTGAAATCTCTCCTCAGTATGAAAATAAATAAATAAGCAAAACAAAAGAGCAAGAGAGAAAAGTACTGATGAGTTTAGACTCTGTTCACCTCCCAACCCAAATGAAGATGGCCGCTGGGAACTACCAGCAGGACCACGAGAGAAGGAGGATTACCTATCCACAACCCACTGTCACTCCACATCCCAGCCCCAGAACAAAACATCTGATCAGGACATTAGGAAGTTCTTGTCATTAGGCAGTCACCTGGAAACAGACACTGAACAGATCTCTTCAGCCATTGGAAGCACTGCCTGATTGCTGGATATCACTTAGCACTACAAGTAAATAGCAAAAGAACTAAAAAAAAATCTTCTAAGGGAAAGGGAAAAAGACAGGAGGAGCATAAACAGTGCTTCCTTTTGAGACTGCAAGCAGTGAGTGACAGCAAGACAGACACCAGGCAAAAAGCAGTTTAATTCCTGACAATACAGAATTAGAAAACCTTAATGTTTTTAACAGTTTTCTGTTAACTCTGACAATAGAAGTTGTCAGTGAAATTGTATTAAATGTGCCATGCATGATCAAGAGTCTCAGTACCTCATAAAGAAACAGATTTAGGGGGTTAATGTTGACCAAAGCCTAAATTCTGTAAACCCTGGTAACCTCCCTTAACCAGATAAACTCTGCTAACCCTGTTAAAGGCTTGTGACACACGGACAGTATAGATGAGAACAAAGTTTGAACTATTCAGTATCTGAGATCCAAAAGAAAAGGAAGGATATGAAGACTTGTTTGAAAACCAGAACATGTAGAGGAATACTTTTATAATCTAATTGTCTAAGCCAGTAGTTTGAGAATGCTATTGGCGCAGATGACCAAAAGATCTCAAGAACTTTAAAGAGTTGTGAGGCAGAAAAAATTTATTAAAACCCCTTGTCATGAGGTGCTAGGGCAAGAGAAACAAAAGCTGCTGCCTTGTCTGCTTTGTGACATCCTTGAAACAATTCTACTGGCAGATTTTACACCCAAGTACTAACACAAATTACAAGACATCTCATGTTTCTGCCAGGAGTCCCAGTGCAGGGGACTCCAGTGGAAGCAGCCTGCAGTACAGAAGGCTTAGGACTGCTTGTCTCCTCTGTTCCAGAATAGCAGATTGCTACAAACCTTCAGTATCCTTAAATATAAATGCATTCTAGTGAAAAATGAGAGAGGTGGCATGTCAGAGCTGAGTCCTCAAGGGCTGAGCTTCTTAGGCTGGGATTTTGGGCAGACTGCAGTGAAGCAACCGTTGTGCACACAGATATCTCCTGAATATACCACGTACTATAAGCAAAGTGGGACACATCAGATAAATGATTTGGCAGCTTTTCATCCAGTTGGAGGGGACTGTCATTTTGGCTGTCTGTAGCTCTCTCTTGTACCTTAAGTTTAGAGTTACTGTATTCCAAAACCCAACAAAATATATAAGGGCAGCCCCTCAATTATAGCCACTTCCAGGAAAGAGCTATCCAGGAAATGGTTGCCCAAGCATTGCAGCATAACAAAGCTCAGAAATGTCAGAAATTCTGGGTATCTGCTCCAACAAAGTACTGATGTTAGGTTGGATTTCCATAGCCAAGGCTTCCATTGTTATACGGTGCAGCCAGTACCAGGAAAAGCAAGTATTCTCCACACAACAAGAAACAAAACAAAACAAAACAAACAAAACAAACCAACCAAAAGAACAAGCCAAAAAAAAAACCCCAACTTCAAGCCAAAATAAAACCATTAAACCCCCCCAAAAACTCACCAAAAAAACCCCTAAAAAATCCACCCCACAAATAAACCAAGCAAACAAAAAACCCCAGATATGATATTTTACATTATTCACTCAGCTCATTGTTTTTCTGTGTATTTTCACCATTGCATTATTAAATCCTGTAATAATACCATTTTATTTAAGGTATTCTCATCATATGCATTACAACACTCATCCCCTAGAGCTGTTATTCCTAGGAAAATAAGAAATAGGGGGGAAATTATTTTTTCCATCTCTTTATTTTCTTGCTTAGTCACTAAAAGAAAAAACTAACCACATCAAAATTAACAAGGTTAGAAGACAGAGAGGCAGATTCTGCCATGAAGGCATGCACAGATCTAGAACCTCCAGATACATAACCACACACTTTAGATCAGTAGTGAAAAGATGATGTTGAAATGAATTATGGCTTTTCCCATTCTATGTCTTAAGTACAGAACAGTCTGTGTAGGGCATTGCCTTCTTCCCTGGAAAAAGCATTTACAATATTCTCCCAACTTCACACTAATGTTATCCCAGAATGTATATATTCTATTGTTTTTTAATCTATTTCTAAAGCAAAATAATTCTTATTGAACTGTGGAAGAAAAAGATCCAAAAGGAATTTTAATTAAATAAATTACAACAATGTTATTTAACTTTTTTTTTTTTTTAATATTGGTAAGTAAAGGAAGGAATATGGCCATTCTTAATTTCATTTGGTGCCATGATAAAGTAGAAGCACTGGAGAGTGGTAATCGCAAGAGTAATTTTAACTGCACACTGTAATATGCTGGAAGTGACTTACAATGGCATCATTATGCAAAGTCTATTATATTTGTCAAAGCCTTTTAAGTAACAGCAATGGAAACAGTGAGAAGAATAGCAAGATGGGCCATCAGATGAAGAAGGAATTGCATTCTATGGAAAACTATTTGCACACCTCTTTTTGAATCCTCTCATGATAGTTTTAATTTTAGTGCTTCTGTGGGGAAACAAACACTTGTACTGATTATATGGGTCAAGGTTTATTTTTTAGGAGATAACACCTCACTATATGAAATTATGAATTTGTAAGACAGTACCGAACCACTTAAGCAGCTATTCTTAGAAAACAAGATTCTTATCGGATCAAACATTCCTTGGTACTTTATAAAGCACAAGTCAAAGGACATTAAGAATCACAGAAGAAAGACTCTTTAAAATAGAGGAGACCTAACCACTCATCTGAATTATACTATCCAGAATCACTGCCCAAATGGAAAAAGCATGTCCATTTTTTTAAGTAGCATTAGTACACAGTGATTTTTTTATGGCATCAACCAGAAAAAACTATTCTGGCTTACTAATCACAATACTTTCTATCCCAGCTTATTATCTCTGCAAAGCAGTAGCCCAAAACAGCATCATCAAAACCACTTATCCAACTGTTCATAACTTGTGCAAAAATGTCTTAAATGGACGGTATCTTAGTATCCCTTACCAGTATTTAATGTAAACAAATACACAAAACATAAAGTAGTGTGATCAATTAAGCAGGAAATCAGGGACGAGAGAGTCCTTTGAGATCTATGCATTAAAGATATTTGCAAGAACTACTTTTCTTTCTGGAAATAGTTTTTAAGTATATTACAAGAAGACAAAATTAACCATATTCTTAACTCCTTTGACATACAACAGGTTTCAGAGGAAAAAAAAGCACTGTAGTAGTATTGCAAGAAGCAACATCAGCAGGATTACAATCCCTCTCAGTTTTTAAAGCCATGCACCCAATCCTGGGTACACAGGTGTGCACCTCCCTTTTACATTTTGTAATAACATTAAGTCTCCCAAACAGTATGTTTGAAGTCAATATGTCCACATTGAAAGGAGTTCCAATCATATGCACACCTGAAATGGCAGGAGAAGCTTTAAAAAGTGGACTTGCTAAATTTTCAGTCGAGCCAGCCCTCAAAACTCATTTTCCACTGCAATTTATAGAATGAAGACTCACAAAACTCATACACATATTAGTCCCTCATTTCTCCTCTAACATTCACATGCATTCAAAAAAGTGGGTTTTTTAAGACAAAAATCTTTCTCCCCTATATTTAACTCTATGTTTCTTGTTCAATTTAAAAACAGCAGCAAAATTAAACTTTCTCTTAATGAAAAAAACTGACTGCATGCACTATAAACATCAACAGCTACTAAAGACATCTCCTAGATTTCATGTCCCAGTTGTCTGATCCAGAATCCTAATTTGTCTAATGTACAGTATAAGCAAAGCAAAACTACACTGCAGAAACCTGAAACACCATTTCAACTGCTCTTAATTTACCTTTTATGGCCCAAAGCAGGGGCTGAGATCTGCACTCCATGCTCCCACCATCTTTTGGGTACAGCAGAGTCCAGTCATGGAAACTCTACTTAGACAGAATCAAATATTTCCGTACTTAATATAAAATAATGTGAACTAAATATATCTGATCTTCTTTCCCATTAGATCTAGTACTCCTGAAAAGCTATGGAAGAATTTGCATTCAAGATGCTGACCAATAATGCGCGTTTTAACTTACTGTGGCAAATAAAACTTTGTGCCATATGGCTGATTAGAGATATTCTCTCTCTTTTTCTTCTCCTCTAAACAGCTGGGTGAGTAACAACAAGCAAAAGACAGTCAGCAGCTGCACACTGTTATCATTACTTTGATACTGCTTGAAGGAATCTAAGCCTTCCACAGGTATGCACCTGAGATTAGAGGCAAAGAATTTTCCTCTCTAAATATGAGAGGAAACAGCTACGGGAGTTATAATTATGTTTTACAGGTGTCATCAGAACAATGCTTCCAAATTTTACCCAGAACAAACATACTCTTTTTCCATTTTGTGATCGAATTTTTCAAAGACCTTCAGGGAAAAGATATTATTGTACAAAGGCAACAACAGTGAGTAAATAAGTATAAAGGCAAACACTTCTATTGCAGACTTCCCAACTTTATCTATTTCACCCGTGCAACTTTAGTAGTTATCCAATAGGATCTGCAAACAGAGCATTAACTGTTCAAGCTCTGTGTTTGATTACTGTGTACTTGGGATTCCCAGGCTGGAATGCCACTGAACCCCCACAGCTGGCACAAGTAGGTAATCAGAGGAGCATTAACAAGCCACGTGGCTCTAGCTCCTCGTAAGTCAAAAGGTATTTGGAAATGATAATGGCTGAAGGGACTTCACTTGATATTACCTTCTTAACACCCAAAGTTTCAGAGGCCACAGGAATGCCTGATCTGAGGAGTATCAACTGCAGCTGGGGCTGAGTGGGAAGAGGGAATTTGAAACAATAGGTAGAACACGCTGCAAAATCTTGGAAGATTGAGGACACCTCTCTGGCCACACAGCTCTTGCCTCACTTTTACCACCCTATCTGAAAGGGAATGTAATTGATAGCTCTGAATGGTAATGTGTTTTAAGTCTTTCATTGCTGTTTTACTATAAATTAAAAAAACTAACAAACAAACAAAACCTAAACCACAACTGCTGTGATAATAAAGATGTTTATGAGACAACTGCAGCTGTGTTAGCTCCTCTCCCTAAGGTAAGTGACCCCACCTGTGGAAGGAAAGAAGGCAAACACTTTTTTTTCACCTTCTCCTTCAGGGAGCTGGACACTGTATTTGGGTTTGCACTTTGGAGATTATCGGTATAATTTCTCAGCTAATTTGGATGGCAGTTCTTCCTTCTACATTAAGTAAGTGCATGGGAGGAATATTTCCCAGAACAGTATAATTAAAGAGAACAATACAGTAGTTATAAGCAAAGCTAAATTTTTTCCATTATGTGTTTACATTTAAAAAGTTTTTAAGATGATTGTCATCCAGTCATCATACTAAAACTCACCACTAGAGCTATGCACTCAGGCACAGGGTTAAGAATTTTGAGAGTTCATAATAAAAGATGTGTAAAACAGCACAAATCAAAGGAATACTTGTACAAATTTCACAAGCAACTATATTGTCTCATGCAACTCATGAATAGGAAAAATAAAACTCATTGGGTATATAAGGTTTCCAACTAATCAGGGAATGACAATTACAATGCAGCACTAATTGTGGTCTTTGTGAACACTGAAGGTCTTTTTCTATGCACACAGATACATTTTCAGGACAGAAACCACCCTTTTATTGTTGGAAAGCATCTAGAAATCTCTGGACACTACTCTACCAGCAGCTGTGTTATTTTTCTTTAAGTTTAAATTATTGCACATGGCTATCGTTGCTAGGTAGGACTTGGCTTCCAGCTTTGTAACACTGATGGCTGAAGTCTGGGCTGGACTAAGAAACAAGCAAAAATTCAGAGGTGAAAATTACCTCTGTGGGGGTGGTTTGTATTTGTTAATGCCTTTTTAAAATTGTCTTGGATATTTGCTTGAGCAAGGTATTACCAGTCTCTGCTCTCCAGGCATCCTAGCACTTGTACTCTTGTTGCTTTCAAGTTCAGTGTCACCAAGATACTTTCAGGCAACAGATCATCTAATAAAGAACAATATGATGTCAGTGTGTAATGACTCCTTGAGAAAAAGAGTGATGTTATTCAGCAATACAAAGAGACAGTCTCACTTTCTTCTCAGATAAACAACTTGGTAATGAAAGATTTTTTTAGAGGTATAGAACAACTGAAGGAAATTTAAAGGGGCATAGCAACTTGTGTGTTAAAAAGCCCAAACACCCACATTTTAAATATTAATAACAGAGAGAGCCACTGATTCCATTTCTATTGACAGGAAATTAAAAAATAAACACATAAAAATTCAGATGAGGATTTAAAAAAACATTATCCAGTGACAGACGCTGAAGAAAGGAATATTTCTCAAAACACAACATTTACAGAAAAGCAGTAAAAATTATCACTATGCTCATGTTTGTACTAAACTCACATTTGATGTAACTGATTAAAATATAGTAGATGGCACTGGTACCTCATGCAGGATTAGAAGTTTTAAGCTACAAACGCTACACAAGTGTACCTTAATAGGCACACGACGCACAGCAGCCAAGCAGTGTCAGGAAGGCTTGAAGTGTACCTGCCTTACATTTCTTCCTATACTTTAAGTCCACTACTACTGTCAAACAGTGCTAAACGTCTATACTGTAAATGCAAATCAGGTTCAAATCCCTGTATTTCTTAATTCATTGATGCCACCAGCACTCTGCATGTAGCAAAAAGACGGTCATTACAAAAAGATATCATGATCCATTTTTAAATAGAATACATTTACATTTACCACAATCTTATTGCTAGTCTTGGTTTTGCTTTTTAATAGTGCTAAATAGTCACTTGGGAAAGCACGTTCTGTACAAACAGTGCACACACAAGCTTAATTCTTCAGCAACTTCAGACAGGAGTATAAAATGCAAGCTGGAGTCCAAAGGCAAGGAGGTAGAGCTCTAATAAATCTGATGCAAAGCCTAATCTGTCTTTTATCCATACAGCCTGTGGAATATTTGAAAGGGAAGAAAACACACCAGCAACCATTGCATGTTACTTGTCTCAGGGGAAGTTCTGAATTTTTGATCACCCACCCCATCACAGATAATCAAAGGAAGCACCCAGCAAACCAAAAGATTTCAGGGCAGGTAATCTATTTTTCCATCTTTCTCCCTTCATATGGGCTGAATTCCATCTTATCTGCAGGCTATGCTATAAATGGTAAGAGTCTAAGAAAATAGTAGAGGTAATATTTTTGTCAACAAGAACTATTCCTAATGCTACTTCTGTGCACGCTTTGTTTTAGCATGCAATGGAGTGGATGGACAGCTTTTGTGATTTCCTCTGTCTGAAGTGCAGTGCCTCTTTCCTAGTGCACAATCTTGCAAGTTTTTTAGAGAAGTGACATTCCTGCTGCTGGCACTGTCACAGGCAGACAAACCCAGTTAGCTCAGTGCTAACTGCCCACTGAGTTTGATCATTGGTGTGAGACAGGGTCACACTGACAAAGTACCAACCACAAACCTGTAAGAGTTGTAGTTCACACTCTTGCCCTTCTAATTTATGCTTCAAAAGATGATATTAACTGGTATTAGAAGAGAAAATTATTCTATTTTTAATTCACAATTGTAATAACCAGTTAAGAATACAGCAGCAGAAAATAAAATAAAAAATTAACTACAAAGCTAACTGGCAAAATAAATCACCTACATAACTCTTACATGCTCAAAAGCTGTGATAAATGGTCAGAATTGTACAGTGTTACTCTAAGATAGTGAAGAGTTGATAAGGCTGGTTGAGAAAAGCATGAGCAGGGCCTCTTGCTTATCTTGCACCTGGCTCAAGAAAAGTCTTGGATGTCTCATGGCCCAATGTTTCAGTGAGGCACAGGAGAACATCAAGCCCCTGTACCAGCCAAAAGCCACACTCCCTTCACTGTGAAAAACAACACTTGTTATAAATCTGTTTCATTAAGGAGATAAGGGTGTGCACAAAGACCCTCTGATGAAGGTCAGAGAGCTTTTGCTGCTGCCTCAGTATGTGGAGGAGGAGGAGGGCCAAAGTGTTTGTTTCTACCTCTTTGTCAATTATAAATTCTGACAGGGTAACAGAGACTCTCATTAAGTTCCATTAACATATTGACATACACATCCCTCAGGATTCAAATGAAGGAGAACATGGGACATGCAATGCATGTATGACCAACGTCACCAAACCCCGTCCATAACACGCGATTGTTCCATCCCCTTGGGACAGATCAAAATTTATAATTTAAACGGGAGGCTTCGGGGCAGAAAAGGCCGGAGGAGGAAAACACCTCTGGAGGAGGAAAACATCTCTGCCTGCTCAGGACCAGCCAACAGACTGCATCTCTCCCCTTCTCCTGAAGGGACACCTTAAGGTGAGCTTTGCGCCTCCAACTGAGTTGGAGTACACTCGGGAATATTCATTTACATATATGTATATAAATATATTTATAGCTATTAGAATCTTGCTGTACTTTCTGCCATGACACATATCAGCACTCTGTAGCCAGTGCATTTGTCACTGGCAATCCTGAACCTGCTTTCCTGTTGTTTCAATAAACCTTCAATAAGCATTTGTGAACCTGGATCATGCAAAGCACTTGTTGAATGAGATCAGACCTATAGTACTGGATTGATAACTGCACTAACAGTGCTTCTGTACTCCTTTAAGTTCTTCTTTTGAACTCAAACAGAGCTAGAGGGCTAAATTGGCTGAAATGAAGCCCAGCTGCACCCAGCCCCTCTGATCTCTGAGGACTGGTTGGGACACAAGGGAGTTTATTTTCTGCTAAATACCCATGCCCTTAATGCAAGAGCTCACTCATCTTTCCACAGTATTAATGTCGATTGATGTTCGTACTATCCCTCAGAAAACAGTACAACTGTCCCACAATTCTTTTTCATGCAGGAGTCAGATTAGAAGGATACTCATTTTCTGGTAGTATTTTAAGAGTAAAAAACATAATTCCTTCAAGGTGTAAGTCAAGTTACAACCTATTTCCTTTTATCCTTTTTCTTCTGTATGATTCCACATGTGAAGCTGAGAACAAACATTATGCAGTTGGTTAAATACAGTTAAAGACACAACTAAGGAAGCCACTTTCTCTACTTAATATATGGAAATGACATAAATGAATCAGCTCAAGTGTGGATTGTCTTTTTTTCTTTCATTTTAATTCAAGAATTTACAGAATTACTTTAAATTGATCTGATGACTTTAACGTTGTTTCTATTATAGTACCTACCCATCAGAGACTGTTTTGAAAATTACTGAATGGAACCCAGTGTCTGAAATGATCATTATTAAAGAGTCTGCCCTATTTAATTTTTTTTAAACTGAACTTTTGTATCTTTATTCTCAATACAGTAATCTTAATTTTCTTTTTGGTTTGTCTCCTATGGACTTTTCTGCGAACAGAGCAACAATGAAAACAGAGAGTTTTGAAACACTACCTTCTGTACTTGCCAAAATTTACTCTACAGTTTAAGAAAGCCCTGCTACTTAACGTCTGGTATTTTCTTTGGCTACAGAACCCTTTGAAATTCTGACTAGAGCTGTGAAAAAACAGATGATGAACAAGCACAGTAGTGCAGTGTATTGAGTGTATAACTTCAAAAAAAACTTCCCAAGTTTTCTAGGCTCACTAGCCTCATCAAGCTAAATTCAAGTCAGCAGTGCTATTCAAATACAAGTCAGGAAGTAAAAAATATAAAAATGTTTATTCAATCAGAATTCTTTCAATAGAAAGCATAGGAGCTTAATGCCAGTCAAGGGCAGAAACTGGCTAAAAGCCCAGTAAGACAACATCACTGGATCACACACTCACCTATCTTCTAACTGTGGTACCTGGACGTCCTTCGTTCACTGTAAAAACTATACAAACACTGTAAATTGCATGTTTTACACTGTAAAAAAAATCCATTCAGTTCCACTCAAGTTTGGCTGATAAAAGATCATTTCATGAACTTTTGGGAAGAAATAAGATGAAACTAGTGCCCTACACACTCCAATTCTCCACAGCTTTGCACAATCGTTTCTATTTTTGCAAAACACATGTAAACTGGAACAAAGTGCTACCATTCTGATTTGTCTTTATTTCCCACTGTTAGGAGTAACAGATTAGGAGCAGAAGACTGAAGGGAAGGACTGTAAATCACCCAGGTGACTTTGAAACTGGGAATAACCCTTGATAAACCAGTGTGAACAGCATAGACCGAGTTTGACAGTGCCTGCATCTCCTCTTCAGTGCCCCTGCCTGGGTGTTGCTTCAGGGATCCCCGACCAGTGAGGTAACAGAAATAAATTTACTCTTTGTGTTCTAGCCCTGACTTTGTGGTTATCCCAGCTGCCTGCCTGTGCCCACTCCCACATTTGAAACAGCTGGCAGGATCTGGGAACAACCATGTCATGGCTAGCGAAAAAATCAAAAAAGCCAAAAAAGCCAAAAAAGTTGAAAAAGTCAGGGGCCGGAGAGGCTGTGGTGGTGAATCCCCACATTCCAGGATGGCCCAGCACCGAGCGCTGGACCCCCTGTGGCCACTTTCCTCGCCACAATGGCTACGCCAGAGACATGGCCCGAAATAGATGACGGGGTGGTGGTGAACCCCCACAGGGTTGAGATCGCCATGCGCGGATTGCCCTGGAAAGCGGCATCCAAGTCTTCCCGCAAGCTGGCTGGGAGGCTGGGGTGGCTCTTGGCCACAGGGCTGAGAGCTCTCGACCGGGAGGTTATAGCACTGCAGAGCAAGGTGAGCGAGCTGGAATTGGTCACCTATGCCCGAGGTCGCGACTGTGAGGCGATAGCACTGCAGGGCAAAGTGAGGGAGCTGGAGTTAGTTACCTATGCCGGAGCTCTGGAACGTGAAGTTACAGCGCTGCTGAGTAAAGTGAGAGAGCTGGAAAGGGAAGTTGGGACTTTACGGGCTGCAAAGATGATTGCACGTGAAGTAACCACCACTCAAGCAGAGCAGTGCTATGAGCAGCAATGCACTATACAGCAGCTGGTGTCACCTAGGCATAAATATGTGGAAAATAAGGTTTTGATCTCCCAAGTTCGTGCTCCAACTATGAAATCTTCACGGGATCCCAAGGAATGGGATGGAAGTATTTGGGGTGAGTACTCAGACTTCGAGATTGAGATTTAGCCAGATTTAGCAGATACTGGGGTGGCATAGATCACACATATTTACACACTGAAAGAGTTCCAATTATGCGCTCCTAGACAAGGAAATCCTTTTGAATTAGAAATAATAATTCTAGATGACATAGTCTCGTGGGGGTTGTGGCAGATGACTGGACCAAACAACAAAAAAATCTGCAGAATTTTGATCCAAGTCATTCCAAGGCACCGCTATATATTAAACCCTGATGGGAAAATGAATTAAAGATGTAGCTTGGGCACTGCAAGAAACTGAAAGAATTACAGGCCAAAATAGCATAACTGTACACCTTCAGTACAAAACACAGTGAGGACCACAAATCTTTCAGATGGTGTCTTTCCCAAAATATTACCCACAGAGGAAATGGAATTGTTTATACCAATGGATTCTGCAAGCCCTTAATCTAGATGTGATCATTCATATAATAACTTCTGACAATGCAGTATAGTTTTCTCTATCTTCTTCCCTTTATTCTATATCCTCTGTTAATATCATATTCTCAAGTGCTTGTATTTCATGTATCTTTGATTATTTCCTGTGCCTTATGTAGGGGAGAATGCACCTGAACTATGTTATTGGTGTCACAAACCAAACTTCCTGTCAAAGTTCAATCTCAAAAAGCACAAGCCACACCTCTCCAATCTGTGTGGCCAATTACCCCATCGCCAGTTACCATGCCTGGAGTAAATATTAGCAGAAGGAGCTGGAGCTGGAGCAAGAGTGTATGTATCACTGGACAGAGATGACACTACTGTTTTCCTCCACAGGCTGGCTTATTGTGCTTTTTAGGCTTGTATTGCAAGCACATATCTTGGATACAATTCTGCAAAATCAATATGTAAATACTTGTGTGTGGTTGTTTTTCACTTGTAACTAACTTGTTATTATTCTTCCTGAGAAGTGTCCATAGAGCAGGTGGCATGTGTGAGGTTTTACTTGGCCATCCAAGGCAGCTGTTCCCTTGAATTTGGGAGTAACTGCTGTACACCGTGGTACCTTGCAACATTGGTTACTGAAGAACTACATCCCCTTCAACATCATAAATTCTGTTCCGAGCTTGAAGGCATGTGCTGCTTTGACCTGGCTGCAGAACCACTTGGCATAGAGGATATCATTCAAAATCTCCAGGACTACAAATCACAACCTACTGGTGGTGCCTGACTAACAGTGTGGGTTACTTCCCTGACAGGAGGGGTGGAACACTTGGCTCAGAGCATTATATGCTTATTTGTTTATTCCTTTTCCCCTATGCTTAAGCGCCTCTGTAAATCCCCCATCCCACATTTCCAGCCCTGGCAGCAGTGGTCTCTTGAGCAAGGGGGTGGAAAGTTGGGAGGAATGGGTTAAAAAGCGGAAGAGTGGCGAGGAGGATTGTAAATGGCTCAAGTGACCTTGCTGCTGGGAATAACCCTTGGTAAGCCAGTGTGAGCAGCAGCCAGTGACCCCTGGCATGGACTGAGTTCAACAGTGCCTGTGTCTCCTCTGGTGTGCCTCTGCTTTGGGGATTCCCCAGATAGCGAGGTAGCAGAAATAAATTTACTCTTTGCATTCTGTGTCTGAGTTTGTGGTTGTCCCGGCTGCCAGTGTCAACTCACACCCCCACTCACTGTGCAGAGGTGTCAATGCCAATACACTGTGCAGGGGAGCAGAGAATCAGGCCCCACAGTCTCTGAAGACACATTAGCACAGGCTCCCGTGAAAGGATAAGCAAGGACACTAAAACTACCGAGGAAAAGAACAATAATGTTTTTCATTGATAATGCTATACATGTTCTTAGTAATGAGTCTCTCTCTCAACTCACTCTAAGTAAAGCAATTGGCATGTTCTTTAGATAGAGCAACAGTACAAATACAGCTGTGTATATCTGACACACAAGCGTTTGATTTTGGACTTGCTGAATGTTCAGATAGTTGATGAGATCACTGTTGGTGCACATAAAAAGCAAGGTATCTGCAGCATGCCTAATTCTGACACTAATCACCCTCCTCAACATACTGAGAACCTGCATCAGGATCACTCCTGTGCATCTTTTCTTGCCCTAAGATATGTTTGCAAAAAATTGCTATTCACCATAGGGGAGCTGGGAGGAGAATGCCTGGGAATTGATGGGCATCAATTGTACCCACAGCTGTGAGTTCTTCAGTTCTGGCTGCTGCAAACATACTTTCAGGTCTTTTCACAGTTCTTTCAGTGCAAAAGAAATGGAGCCTGTTCCTTGGTGTTATTTCAGCAGCCTCACTGGCTTCAATTTCTCTCCCTGTGTTCAGTCAGCTACTGAACCTGTCACCTATATGAAGACTGAGAGTAGAACAAGAAAGGTAGTGCAATCCTGCCATCAGACACTCGAATATGGACAAACTTGCTGTGTTGGTATTTTACATTAAAGGTAGTACAAATGATGTTTGGTAGATAAGTAACTAACATGGATTCCCTTGTACAGTAGTATTTTCATACCTTTCCCTTGTCTGGATTTCACAGCTACACTGTCCTATTGCATTGCCCAAGTCATATGGCCTGGTCCCTTTAGTGTCAATGACAGTTAGTTTGGTTTTCACTGCAAAGTACCAGTATGTTCAAAAATAAGACTTAAAAGAAAGTGCCAAAGAGACAGAAATAGAACACGTTCTGTATTTTTTCACTACTCCTGCTTGCCCTTTTCAGTAACATCCACTTTCATTCCTTACCCCCTTTTCAAAGAAAGTTCACTATAATTATACTATTGCGGTCACCATCAAAACATCAGTATTTACACACAGTTACTACAGAGCAGCATCTGAGCAACCACAATATTATTTCTACACAGAATAGGAAATAACTGTGGTGATCCTGATACCATTGAGTGGTAAATGTGGTTCTGTGTTGCCTTAGAGTTCTTCACTGTACTGGCACCATACCTGTTTCAAGTTACTTTTTCAGTGACAGAATAACAAGTAATATATTAATCATAACAGGTATCTACTTGATCAAATATATACGCACATGCCACATACCTAGACCCATATGATCCATAAGATTAAAATAAAGGCACTAGAATATACAAAATAACAGTAATTGTCAACTTCCACTTGTGTAATTTTTCCTCTTTACATATATGGCATCCTTATAAACACATCTATTTCCATTTACTAATCAAAATCAAAGATGTTCTGTTCTTTCCTTGAATTCTCCACAAATTATGAAAAATGGCTGTTTGCTTTCCTTTTGTTCACAGAGATCTTTGAATCCCCTTTGGTCTCAGTCAGATCATACCTGGTATTCCATAAATCTCCCAGGAGAGAGCGAAGTGTGTAAGATGGATGCTTAAGACATTACAGAAGTCTTTTCAGATTTGCTTCTGTCCCTCTCTGAATAGTTTTGTTGGATCATTAAAAGGAAAAAATATGCAGTTTTTGATGAATAGGCTACTCCCCTACCTTGGTGTTAGATAAGATGTGAGTAGACCAGTTTTCAATTACTTTAGCATATGATATATGTGGTAAGGCATTCCTAAAAATGTGCTGAAGAGGTCATCTAAAAAGAGACACAGGAGGAAAACATGGCTAGAACTCAAGAGAGAAATGAACAGCAAGCACAGCTGACAGAAGTATGACTGTATAAATCCCACTTACAGCCATTCTTACAAAGCACATTTAAAAAACAAATAGCAGTAACTCTACTGCAAATTTAGTGATTTTTTCTTGGGAGATCCTTAACATTAACACTGCAGAGTCTCTGTTGCTCCAGAAATATCAGAAATGAGCTCAAAACACCAGACATGGCCCAGAAGTCCCATCCTTACTTCTTCCTCCTAGTCTTCAGTTTAATATTTAAACAAGGACCAAAGTAGGGCTACTCCGCTGTGTGACTTCGGCTGTCCATCACTGAGCTCCTGGGAATGTCACACTCCCTGTGACTGCTGTGCACAAACAGAAAATACCACACTGGTATATCACCCTCTTCTTGGATCTAATATTTCCTTCCCCTTCACTCTTGATAGGAGTCACTCACATGCTAGCGTGTGAAACTGCAGCCAGGCTCCTGGGTTCTACTGAAACCCCAAAGGAACTGTCCAGTACACTGAGACTGCAGCTAGCCCAGGCACTAAGGGCTGAGAGCACAAGGAGGGAGCCTTCATCACAAATAAGGGAGAGCATTACATTGGTACAGTCTGCTAGATCAAGTCATGACGAGTAAAGATGCCACAAGTTCAGGCTGGATTTGCTAGTGATAAGGGTAAAGGGATGCTCCACAGATGGGAAGAGTGTTACTCAGTCTTAAACTCTGCATGAGCATTACCCACTGATGCAGGCACAAATCCATTAGCAACAACAGCCCTGTCACAGTTTCTCAAAAACTCCTCAGATGCGGCTATCAAATGGATGTGAAATGGATCAGAATTCATGTATTTTACACTCAGAAACTCTCTCTGCACCCCTCATGGAACTGGAAGAGCTACCAACCCCTGGTGCAAGCCAGCCTGCATAGCAGGGACTGCAGGGAACAATCCCAGTTCCAGCAATCACATGTGCATTGCCTGTATCAGGACAGGCTGGCAGCACTCTTTCGTGCAGTCCTAAGGAGATAAGCTTGCTTTCGTTACCAGAAAACTAGAGTGGAGATGTAGCCATCTCTCTTTTTAAGCTCTAGGGACTTGCTTCTATGCAGACCAGTAGAAATGACAAATACCAGCTGTGAATGACAGCATTGCTTTGGGAAAAAAGGAGAGTCCAGTTCCCCTGCACTGCCAAGTGACAGCAATTCAAGCCACCAGGTATGCAGATTTCTTACCAATATTCATCTCGTCTTTTACCAAGAAGATAGGCAATCTAATTTTGCCAAAATAATTGAGGAATTCAGAATCATGAAGCCTATTATTTAGCCTTCCAGAAAAAGTCAGTATTTCCGAGACTTGTGAACCTTCTTCCAGGATTTGGGGGCTTGTACCCTAACTTGGGGTGTGATAATAGGGCATCTAGGCAGGGCATCATCCAAACCAGTGGCATTCAGATGTCCAAATCGGTGCCAGACTTCCTGGAAAGGCAACACTGGGTTGGGCTGCATTTTCAGCTTTTTTCCATGCTGTATTAGAGCCGACTGTAACAATTCAGTTGTGCCCCTCTAAACTGTGAGAATGGCCTCAGCAAACACCAAGAAACATATGTAACACTGAGACATAACAGAAATACATTGTGGTTTCAATATTCCAGAGACCAGTGATTCCCATTTACCCAGAGACACATGGACACACAGAGTACAGTTGGATGGCTAAACACAAAACTATGATTTAGACTCTTTTCCCTGGCAATAAAAATACTTTTTTTACATGATCACATTCTCT
>NC_046341.1:15003552-15046052 GCF_000738735.6 Corvus cornix cornix | reverse complement strand
CCAATTTCTATTTTTCTTGTACTTTCAAATGGATGTGAATTAAGCAGAAGGCTTCATACAAGTTAAAATCTGCACATAAGTTAGAAGATTGTCAAAAGGTTAGTAATTTGTATTTGTGAATCTCTTTTTAATCAGTCCAGTGGCCAGGTACAAGGACATAGCTAAGGAACTGACGTGGTTGTCAGAGTGAGGGCAGAGAGGTGAGCCAACATGCTCTCTATTAACTACAGCTCAAAGAAGGCATCTTTCCTCACCCTCTTACACGGAGGACAGGGAAGGATCTGCAAGAGAGACACCATGAACAGAAGAGGAGGAGAAAACCACCTTCCAAAACCTGGAGGGAAAGGCCCTGGAAGCGACTGCCATTGGTGGCTGCTCAGCCCCTGCACAGTGGGAAGGTGTCAGCTGAAAGGCTGGAAAACCTGCCCTTAGAGGGGAAAAGGGTGAGCAGAGAATTAACCTCGAAGGTATTGCAGGAACCCAAACACAGATGTTCTGGCAAATAACACCACATCCCTGTGGATTGTAGGAAACGACCTGACAAGAGAATGCACAAACTACTTTGCTGCCGTGATTTCAAATATAGCTATGAAGCTTTCAGAGCAGAGAGGGAAGAAGTTACCATACCTGAAGAGGAGGGTGAGGAAGGATGAGGGCTGTCCTCCTGAGCACTCCCCGTCTGCGAGAGACCCCCACCTACTCCGCTTTCTTCAGTAATGTTAGAGGACCCTGGTGTTGTCGACCTGCTGACAGACTGAGACTCTTGATCACTTCCAGACCCACGCCGCTCATCGAGACTACCTTGAATTATTTCATCTTCTCCTTTCCTGTCTCTTTTGTGGACCCTGGAGTGAACGACCACTTGGTGGTATGTTCTAAAAACCCTTCCACAGTCCGGGCATTCAGTTGGCTTTTCTTTTATGTTTCCATGACTTTGTAAGTTGTAATCTAGTCCCTGGTTCATACCATGTGACAAAAAATCTCTACTGCCTTCTAAAGGGTCTAGTTTGCTTGGCAAGTCTCTCTGATTGCCCATTTTAGTGCTGTGAACCAAATCAGCAGGCATTTTCTGCTTAGAGCCATCTGCTCCTACTAACACATACTCCCGCTTCTCCTTATCAAACATAACTCCAGCATTTGCCAAAGTGTCTTCGTGGCTGCGCTGTATCTGCTGCTCTTTAGACAAAAAGCCATGTTCCATGGCCATTCCCCTTGCCATAAGCTGCCAGGCCTGATAGCTGTTTACTGGATCCATCTCTGCTGCTTTGGCGGCAGCTTGTAACCTTTCTATACAGCTGGATTTCAGAGGAGGCACCAGATTGAGACAGCCCAATAAAGAATGTTTATCCCCTTCAGCAATACTGTGGCCAATGCCAGAAATGGGCGAAAGAAGCTTCCCCAAGACTTCCTTCTCTTTCATGGGCATATCTCCTTTGTTATAGATTTGATTTTGTTCGCTTAAGCTCGCTTTGTCAGGAGGAAGAAACCCGCTCTGCAAACATGACAGGTATCTTGAATACAAGTTTGCGTGAGCTTCCTGGGACATGCTGCTGATGGAGACAGGTACTTCAGGATCATTAGGAGATTTGTTCTTTACAGATAACTTATTCAGGTGAACTTTCATGTGGTTTTTAAGAAACCAAGGCTCTTTGAATCGCCTCCCACAGATCTGACAGCAGTGTTCAAAGGAATCCTTGTGCTTTCTCATGTGGCCTTTTAGGAACCAGGCTTGGCTAAACACTTGGCCACACACCTCACAACGAAACTCATTGGTGGATTGCTCCCCATTTCCATTGGAGCCCTGGCCCTGTGCTGACTCTGCAGTTATGTGAGCCTTCTCCACGTGGCTGATCAGCTCCTCCTCCTGCGAGGCGGCAAAGTCACACAGAGTGCACTTATAAGGCTTGTGTAGGATCCTTATGTGCCTGTCCAGCTCTTCTCGCTTCTTAAACTTGCCTTTGCAAAACGTGCATCTGAACCCAGCTGTCTGAGCGACAACTTCTTCCTGGACACTGACTGGCTTTGGAGAGGGAACAGGGTTGGAAATGTCAGGTGTGTTGTGATTAGGTGGCACAGACAAGTTGCAGTTTGCGAGCGGCATTGGCTGGGTGTGCTGCTGTGCTTTCACATCAGGTCGTGGCTGCAAGAGGCTGCTCTTCATCTGCTTGTCCCGAAGAATTGCTCTCTCCTCCAGCTCATGTAAAAGTCTGTTTTCTTCTCTGACCCTTCCACGACCTTTGCCGAGGTTTCCAAGCTTGTGAGTACGCAGGTGTATCTTCAGGTTGCCTTTTTGAGCTGCTCTGTGGTCACAGTAGGGACACTTGAACGGTTTCTCTCCAGTGTGAGTTCGCATGTGTAGCGACAGGATGCTGTTGAATCGAAAGCGTTTCCCACAGAGGGGACAGGGGTACTTTCTGTTTTTCCTGGCATCATCCTCTATGTCGCTCATCTGAGACATAATCCCTAGGTTTTGTCCATTTAAGAACTGCTGCAGATCCACGCGCCCGTTCAAACTGGTATCAACCTCTCTATTGAGCTGGTTTGCCAGCAGGGCCATCTGGCTGCTGATGGGCTGGTTTGCTATGGACATGTGACTTTTGTCTTCTAGTGGCACTGACGCCTTCTCCTCGGGGTTCTGCCTGTTCTGGAGCTCCGGGAAGGCATGGCTGAGCTGGGAAGTGATCTGGTGCAGCTTCTGACTCATTGAATATTGCCCATTGAGGATGGTGCTGTTGAGATGGGCGTCAGCTTCTGGCACAGCTGAAGAAACACCAAGGCACAAACTAGCTTCCTCCATCTCTGAAAATCAGAAGATATTTTAGATTCAGACTGTGAAAGAGTTACAAGCATTGAATCACCGGCGTACAATTTGCATTTTATGTTTTACCTACTCATAATAATGCAAAGGAATTAGTGTAAAAACAATTAAAAGTGTATTAAGTGCCAACTGTGCCAGACAATTTTGATCATACATGCACTTTCCTCATTCTGCATGTTTACCAAGAACTATTAATTACTATTTTAAAATATGTGACAATTTCAAAATCTAATTATTACAGAAGGGGCAACAGCTTTGACCACCTCCCTTGTCCTTCCTGTGAAACTGCACCTGTCTGCATTTCTAAATCTATAGAAAAAGAAATCTTATGCATCTCACCCATTTTCATTAAAAAAGCCAGCAACCTCCCGCCCCCCCCAAAAATAGAAATCCATTTGTAACTTTCGGTTCCGTTAACCATATTCAATATATTACACGTTATACAATGAGAAAGATAGTTTTATGATTTGACAAAAAACCGATGGTATGATATTTACTGGTGTACAATAAAACAAGATAATGTTTTGGGAAAAAATAAAGGACAAGCTTTAGAACAATAAAAGGGATTTTGCTTTAGTCAACAAAAAGTGCAGTAATATCTCATTAAGCTGATTAGTATGCTGCTTAGAAACAGTACTAGGTGCTGTAACACATGATTATAATCATAAAAATCCTTCAGTGTTTGCAAGTAAGCATTAACGAGGTATATTAAATTTTAAGGAGACTGCGACTAGCAGCTTTGTAAACCTCTGAGATTAAGATTTAACCCTTCTGTTACAAAACACTGTTATTTTGTCATTTTGAAACTGAGCCCATCAAAAGGCACATAAATTATCTTCTGCCAAGTCTTTTAATTCATCATTGAGAACCTTCAAATTTCTGTTCCTAGGAAAACTTGCCAAATTATAGAAGGAATATGTCTGCCCTTCAATGGGTAAGACATGTGATTTAAGACACTTTGATTTGTTTTAAAGACCTCTCTTATGGAACTAGATAAAACCAATTAAAACCTGGGGAAGGTGTTGTGGAAAGCCTCAACAAGTTTAAGAATTTTAATAACTTTCCTAATACACAGTAATGACTACAAATTGTAGCTACACTATGTATATTGCAGGAAATTAGAATTCAAAGCTGTTTGTTAAACACAAGTGCTCTGTTCTGGTCTGCATAATTGTCCACAATAATCCATCCTTGCCACTTCTCTACTCTACACAGATATAATGTATCTATAAAATTCTGTTTAAAATATAAAGTTTCACATAACTAATTCATAAACTATATGATGCTATAAGGTTATATTAGAGCATAATTAAGATCTTTGTTGTTCAGTGGAGTGATTTGACACTTTATTCACTCACAAAACTACTGAATTCTATACGTTCTTAAAAACTTAATTTGGTCAACACTCTCTGTGGCTTTAGGCAAAAGCATTTTTTCACTCTGTCTTCTACAAAGGCTCCAGGCACACTCTGGGTGGACACACTCTGGTTCCTCACACAGCTTCACAGTGGCCACTCGATAGACAATTCAAGGTCCAGATCTGGCACGTACTTAAAATGCGTGTAACTGTGCTCGTGGGAGTAGTCCAGTAGACTTCAAAGGGTGACTCTTGAAAGCCAAGTTCCACACATGATTAAGTATTTGCAGGATCAGGGCCTAAAAAAAAAGCACGGGAGGTCTTCGAGGGGAGACCTCTTTGGTCCTGACAGGATGACTGAGGTTGTGACACAATGCAGAACGTGTAAGAAGTACAGGAAAGAGTTATATTCATGTGTATTAAAGATGATGTATTAAAGATGAAAATGAGCTACCTAATATTACCCATATATAAAGCAGATCTTTGTCAAAATTTAACAGTCCTCTTATTCAGGTCACGTGTTGGGGACCCATTATTTGCATGCTGTCAATGTTATTATTTATAAAACATTAAAGAAATCAAGTATATAAAAGGACCCCACTTAAGTTTAGCTTGCAGTGTCTGATTTCCAAAAGTAGGCAGTAGGAGAACATAGTCAAGCCAGGTGTTCACCTAAGGGCATGTAGCAAACAAGGAAAATTCTTAATTTCCATTCAAGTTTTCTGTGCAGCAGACCACAGTCATTTAACATGTGGGAACATACAAACACCTTTTCTTTTTTTAAATTTTTGAAAGTTTGCCTAAATTTTGGAACAAATCAGATTTCATGTTCAAAAGGATTAAATAAGCAACTTCAGACTTGTGGTGCTAAGATCTGCCATTGCCTGAAGTCGACTGAGATTTTGATTATCTGCCTATGTACTTCTTAAAAAAAACAAAAAAAAAAAAAAAAAACCAACAACCAAACAAATAATCTCCAATAAACAACAAGAAAAACCCCAAAATTTGCTTTTTGTCTGGATTCCACATACCAAGAGTGTTATTTCTCCCCACCATGCTTAAACAAGACCTGTTGCAAACAAGAACATGACAATTCCAGAAATGCATAGCATGTGCAGATACACACAGTGAAGAAGGTTTAGATAGGTCTTTGTGAATTGTCATTATTGTACAGCAGCTTCAAAAATGCAGTCTGAATTTTATTTTTTCTCAGTTGATCTCAATAGGACCTGGTGCCTTTACATGCTCAGAAAGGTTTGGGTAGTTAATTCTAGCATTTTATGCTCTATCGAAGTTTGGAAATGCTGACAGATCCCAGAGGAATTTATTAAGTCTGATGTTTAACCCTAAGCATCAGTTCAAATGTATGGTTATTTGGATTGAGAAGGGGAGTTGTGGTTGAGATTTTAGTTATGCTGTGCCTCTTTTTCAAATATAACTTTAATAAACTAGCAACAGCAGTCGTAGCTGGAACATCCTAAGTTTTCCAATTTTCCCTTTTTGCTATTTTCTGTCTTCTAAAATCATACAGAAACATATAATGTAGAATACAGATAGAACAAGTAAAAAAATGGATTAGAGGAATACCAAATCCATAATTTCTCATTTAAATACTTATAATTTTGGATTAAGTCGGGGGAGCCTAACCCACACACATGGATCTTTTGGCACAGGAAATGTTATATATTTTTGATTAAATATGATGAAAAGTCAGCAAAGCCTCTGCTTAGTGAGCAACAACCAGCTCTGAATGCCACCTACTTTGACCAGCTGTGCAGTTTCTGGGACCCAGCTACCACAATCTCAAGATGTATCCTTCACTTAAACTGCATTTCCACCCTCGCCTGTCCCTGCTTCTTGCAGGTCTGTTCTTCCTCTGGCTCTGAATTGTCGCCTCTGTTCCTGACTCCAGCCTGGTTTCATTAAGGATAACCACAGCATTGAATGTACTGCCCTGTGAACTTCTCCTGCCATGCCCAGTTACAGCTTTTCTGATCACAGGGACCTTGCTACTGTCCAGCTCTCACAGAAATCACTCTTGGTATCCTTGAGCCCACTCACAGCAAAACCTACCAAAATCTCATCTTGTATCCACATGCAAGACAGAAACAAAATTCATCCATCATTCCACTATGAATTAGGTAACTCAATCTAATTTGCCTAATTTCCCTAAAAAAAAAAAAAATTAGCAATTTCATTCTCTCCCTCTTTATCCATCATCCCTGTCTAGATCTATGACCAGACAGGGTTACACCAGGTGGGGTAATGGGTTTTCATTCCCCAGTGAGGCTCCTGCAGTTCATGGCACCCACCTTAGTGTCAAGGTATTCAAAAATAAAAAAGCTGGAAATGCTGCTGTGATGCTCCATGGTAGGGAAAATATCTAGCTTTCGATTTTTAAATATATATTCTATCACATTATTTTCATGATCCTGATCTCTCATATAAGGAAAGCACAGAATGTTTTGCCATCTCTTGTGCTGGGAACAGAAGCACAATGTTCTCTGTAGTTAACAAATGTTTACAAAATGAACTGCAAATCAAATTTGAGATTGTTAAGAAATTCAAAATATGTTTGTTGAAGTTTATGTAGTAAATTTCTGACCTTTAATTATCTCAAATGTTGTGTAAAGACAGTGTCCCTCAAGACACAGCCCCATACAGAGTGTGTTGGGATCAGGAGTTATTATGGGCTGCCTTTTCTAACCTAAATAAACCCTCAGCTCTTGCCCAAGTGAGTTGCTGAGGCCAAAAAGCCCTGACCTGATCCTGCTGCATACATGTGCTACAACCTAGCTGTGTTCACACTGCCCTGGGCAGGGCAGGAGCACCCTTGGGAAGCACCTCACCAACCATCCGTGGCCATGCGGCCTCGTTCTGTGCCCAGTGTGCAGGATCCCGTTCCTCTGAGGAGGAGCTCAGCTTATGAAACTCACAATGGGATACAGATATTATAAAAATACTGTCTCTCATCTCCTACATAAAGGTGCAGTGAGACATTCAAGTCCCTTTGATGATACTAATAGTTATTTTGATTTCACTCGCATTTTTGCCCTCAAGACTATTTCCTGTGATATCAATAGCAAAAGTTCTGGCTTTAGCCATTTCAATTGAACACACGGATTTTATTTAACTATTTGAAATGGATTACTGGAATTTAAAACCAATTATGACACCAGAAATGCCTGTCATCACAACTACATTAATGTAATACGAGAAGCTCAGCTTCCTCTTGCTGGAAACAGAGTGAAAAAAAAAATATGGCAAGCAGAAAGACAGAATTTAAAGATAAATCTATGCCTACACACACATGTAAACATATGCAGGCACACACATATCTGTATACAGACACATATGTGCAGACACACACCTGTTATCTTTGTAAACAGATGGACCAAATTCAGCTCTTATTTACACCTGTTCATTCCTGCTGGACACAGACACACTGAAACTTTCCCCTCTTCAGTGCTGTAGAGAAAACAGTCATTTTAAAACCACTGTTGTGCTGTTATTATAGCTTAGATTAGGTTAGTTAAAAGATTTACAGTTCAGTAAGCAAAGTAATGCTTTACAAGCTCACGTGTTTAGACGACAAGCTCGCTCTGGCCCTGATCCTCTAAGCAGTTAGAGCTACACACACTGTTACTTATGCGCTCAGAATATAGACCTGGTATTTATCTTTCCAGCTAGAAAAATTCACATATATCTACATTATCTTGTGGTCCATTGGCAAATTCTGAATACTCCAATACAGACTGCTTCAGTTCTTAGCAACTCGTAAACAGGTATTGCCGAGATCAGAATATACATTGAATTTTTATTAAATATTGTTCTTACTGTTGCAGCAGAAACAGTTGAAGTAAGGCTGTTATAAGCATAATACACTCCTGTTAAGAAATACAGAACACCAGACTACTGAACCCTTTCAGGGTCATTAAACAGCTGTAAACATTATTACAAAAATAAACCAGAGATTTCATGCTTACATTTTAGCCCAGAGCTTGGTGTGCTGAGCAAGTACATTTTTTTCATCTCTTACAATCAACGCTGGTGACATTTGGGCATCCAAACAAATTACATCACAAATATTACTGAGGTGGGTAGGATACTGAGCAGTTTATTTGCCAGATGATTAATATATAAACAGTAGGGCAGGATAGATGACCTACTCTTCTTTGACTGATTTGTAGGCAATACTAAGAGACATAGATGTAAATAGTTAGATTTTAACAAAAACATGTGTGCACAGAAGGGGAGGGGAGAGATCAGCTGTATTTAGTGCCACCAGGACAGCATTATCCAGTCTGATAAAATGAAATAAACATTAGGCCAGATTCTATTCTCATTTTACTTATGCAAAATAGAGAAATTGCATCGACTTCATAGGAGTTTTGGTTAAGTAGGTGTCCTGTTCCTTGGGGTATAATATAATTATATTAGGAAAATACATGGTTTCTGGAGTATAACCGGATGTCTTTAGAAAAAAGAAAGTTAACCTACAGGTAATGTGTCCTATCTATTTGTTTTTATTTAAATATTATTAAGGCCAGCTTGGTAATTCGTTATCACTGTAAGTCACATTAGCACATTTAAGTTTTGTAGGCACTGCAAAGCACACGCAGCTTGTAATAACTGAGAGGTGGATCGAAGCAGGAGTGGAGCACAGCCTGTCCAGAGCAGAGGGGGAAGCAGGGCTGCCCCCATCCCACAGCCCCAGCAGGCTCCCAGGGGCTGCAGCTTCACACCAACACCATCTTCCAGCGCCCGGGACCACGCAGGGGGCAGCCGGGAAGGCATTTGACAAAACTGTAGCTGCTTTGTAGTGCTGATATTTAAACAAGCTGCTTATTGATTCCAAAACAAAGTACTCCTTTAGTAACAACAGAGCCAACTCATTCCACAACAGTTTTTATGTCTTAAAGAAGGGTTAGCAGAGGGATTTTGAAGTTTCAAAAGTCATTAGCAGACAAAAAATGGTTTGCTGAGGCTGTACTGCCTTCGCTCTGGGCTGGGAAGAGAGTTGCTTTCTAAAATACCTGTTACATCTGTAGGGTGCTTTCTAGTTAGCACAGCCTTTGGGACTGATAACTGATCAGTGGAAGATAAATCACCAGAACAGTCTTTGGCTGGTAGCACCCATGGAGTGGCGGACTGTGAACCGTTTGTGATCACAATCTAGGAAGATGAGCACAGAGGAGAGGAGAGGTCATTTATAAATCTCACTCACTGATTAGAATAGAAAGATTAGAAGAATGCAGACAAGCTGTTTGATTTATTGCTACTTTGCATGTGACTTAGCAAAATCTGTTTTCCTTCTTATTTATTCCATTTCACTTGCATATACTTAAGAAGTCAGATCCAAAGAAGAGAAAGATAAATAATTGGTACTGAAAGTTCAGTAGATTAAAAAATTTAAAAAAAAAAAAATCATGATTTTTTTTTTTCCCAGGAACTGGTTGCATCTGTGATCATTATTTTTTAGCTTATAAACATTGATTCTCACGTTACTTTTTTTTCCTAGTGATCTCTCAACAACAAAAGTAAAGATAAGAGTGATACCAAAATTCAAATTGGAGCCTTATTTGTGGAAAGCTTCATTAAACTAAAGCTTCTGTTACTTTAGAAACATCATTTTTTTAAAGTAAATTTGTTATTTTCATGTAATTTGTAATGTATACAACTGATTAAACCCTCTCCAATTTGATCAATTTCCTGTAGCTCCTATCTGATCATTCACTTTAATTAATCTAACTGGCATCCACATCAGATTGAAGAAACCTTAAAATTAAGCCTTTAATGAACAACTTTACCATCACAGAGTACAAATAAAATAATAAAATGCCTGTAAGACTTTGCAAAGCATATTTATTATTTCATTTTTTGTCATTTTTACAGCATGGAAAGGGCTCTGAATCTCCTCATCTGAGGACACTGCACTGCACTGGAAGTCCGCAATGCTCTAACCCATTATATAATACCAAAAGATACATAATGTTGACCCTATTAATCCTGCATTCCTCACACAGGAAAGTTCCAAATAAAAGGCAGAGCATTTCAGCTGGGTGAGGACAGGAGGATCAGGCCCTCTGAACCAATTCCAAAGAGATCAAGAAAGAAGAGTTAAGACCACAGAAGTCAAAAGCATAGTTAGAAACAATTTAAATCCAAACCTGTAATGCTGGGTTGATGATTTTATTTTCATTTCACAAAGGCTTAGACGTAGATTTTGTGCACAACTAAACATAATGTCAAATGCACATATGTCCCAAAGATCAAAGTATGATTGACTGTGAAATATTCATATGCAATAGCCCAGCAAGATTTTGTTCGCAAGGGCACCTGTCAGAAGCATAAGCTTGGATACAAATCATCAAATAAATATGTAAAATCATTACTAAAATCCAGGCATGCAATCAGATAGTCAGTTGTCTGAAACTGCTGGACTGTAGCCAGCACAGTGGCTCAACAGACTAATGCTTTGGTCTTTGCAGATCCTCAGGGCCCTGGTTCAGTTCCTCCTGCTACTGGTCAGGTCAACTGTCTGTACCTAGTGTTGACTTTCCTGGCACTTAATGCTAGGAGCAAAGCAAAAAAACCCGAGTCCATAAGTTGCCTTTGACCTGAGCCACAGAAACATCTGCTGGTTGAGTCACGAACTGCTTGTTGGCCAAGTTTAACAGGAACCGAGCCTGTTGCGGATCAGCTCTCTCAGCAGTAGGTGTCACTGCAATAAATAGATGGATTTCAAGGGACAAAGACACACACTACCAGGGAAAATACATAAACAGAACATCCCTGAATAAAGAGAGTTTCAAAAAGAAGTATGTGGTCCAATTAGGCTTTTCCTTTAACTTTATGCAAAATGTTGGAAATCTGGTTTAGGGAAGAATTAAATTGCACAAGTGGGATTGCCAACAACAACGGCACCGTAATTCTGTCCTTTAGTCCTGTGCCACAGAGATCCTTTAATTCACATGAATCACCTCCCTGCAATCCCAGGTCTATTAGGTAAAGACTGTTATAGTTAAACCTTTGAAAAAAAAATGCTCTCTAACAAATTAAGTAATTTTCTCTAGTGGAACAAAAGACCTAGTTGTATGGGAAGACACTGCACACTCAGCTGTAGTTGTAGGACTGAAAGACCACAAGGTTAGCCTATTTTTTGTTAAATTAGAGAGCCCATACCCAACCCTATCTGCATACAGAACAAGGAAAAGGAGAATGCTTATAACAGCTTGGGGGGTGGGGGGAAGATGTCTCAAGTATAGATTTAATTAATACAATGCATATTTTGAAGAAGAAGTAACCAATTTATATTTGAAACAGAAATATTTGGTATGCCAAGTAATATCACAGAGATGTCAGCCAAGTCTACACCATATTTGGTTTCATTATCACAAAATGGTTTGTAGGATAATTAAGGATGCTCCAAATTGCATGCTATTGAGTTAGACTGTAGACAAAACAATACATCACTAAGCATATGGGCTACCTGTGATGACATCAAGACAGAAACTACGTGCCTAAGAAAATGTTTTAAGAAAAAATAAATATTAATACATTAAACCTTGCATAACCTGTTGCACATGAAAGAGAACACGTGACAATACATACTCCCAAAGTACATATATAATATAACTGCATTTATTCTACTTCCAGTAACATTTAACAGGGAACAAAGGCGAAGAAAAATATAGAGAGAATAAAAAGATAAATATCTGCATTCTTCAAGGTCAGTATATTTAAGAAAACCAACATTAAAAAAAATATCACCCCCCATGAAAAGCATAAAGGGCCACAGTACAAATGTGGAAGGAGTTAAACACCTCCTTCCCCCCAGCAGTTACTTCCACCAGCTCCTGCGCTGGTATTCCCTGAAGGCCTCCAGCACCACCCAACACCAAAGCGCACTGCGATCTATTCAATCGGAGGAGAGGGACACTTTTGCTAAATGTTACTTTGCTGGGTACAGAAATATCCTACATCTTAATACAATGTAAATGGAAACAGGTAGAAATTCAGAAGTAACTTGCCCAATTTCAGTGCTCCAAAAGGCCATAAAGGGACCAAGGTTTTCAGAATTTCAGCACTGTAGAAATAAGTATCTCTAACCGGTCATTTCCACATTTCATTTAGGAAAAAGCTTGCCATGTATCTTGACTTAAATAGATGGCTCATCCTCTGTAAAGAAGCCAGGGACAGCATCCAGAACTCTTGACACCCATTGCTTAGTCCAGTATGCCAGATAGCTTTTCTTAATCAAACAAAATTGACTGATGAAAAGCCTGGGGTTTAACTCATGGCAAACCTGTCAGCATTAAACTTTTTTTTGTTAAAATACTGGAGTTATTTTTTTTTTAATAACTGAGATTCTTGGCTGTTAATACCTTCTATCTCCAAATTCTATCTTCTCTCTTCCTCCAACTGATTTATTTTTTCCTCTCCCTATAACACATGGACTTGGTGACAAAAAATACCACACATAACTTAGATGGTCATAGTGATTCTTAGATACAAGTGGCTTCGAGGAATTATTATTCATCATATTAGTTTAATACTAATTTCCAGGGGAAAAAAAAAAAAAAAGATAAAGCTGAGAAAGCCTTAGGTTCAGTGGAATGAGATGGAATAAAAGATGCAGTTGAAATAGGCAGGGATGCTGGGAGGCAGGTTGATGCAGGAAAAATAGAACAAACATTGCTCAGAACACCTCTTGTGTTTGTGGTCTCCCAAAAAGTAGAAAGAGAAAACTCCTTGCAGAATTAAGTGGAAAAGATAGACGAGGAAACACCACACAGACTAAGGCTACAAAAAAATAGACTTAATTATCACCCAAGTAAAATGAAACGGAAACAAATCCTCTTTATACCACTGGTGTTCTGGCCTGCCCATATTCTTACTGATATATCACTGCTTCAGTCATTTAACTTTATTAATTGATCACTGTCATGAGCACGAGAGCAGAGCTGGGAACTCTAAGGCCAACTTGTACCTCCTAAGCTGCTTTCCCACTGAAATAAGTGGCTCAGGCTTACCAGGGTGTGGTTAGCAGTCACTGCACTGCTCAGACACCCACTCTGGGGTCAGGAAATCTCCAGAAAACAAGCTCTTTTTCATATGTAATTTTAGAGAAGCAAAAAGAAATACATCACACTGCTCTTTCAGAGGGAGGAAGACAACCCCGAACAGGAACATCTGTACTGAAAGTAAATGACTTGGGGTATTTCCCTGTATTTTCCCAGCTGCTTTTAAAATCCTCTCGACCTGTTGCAGTGAGATTACTCTGGCTCGCAATAACCCTGCCTCTTCCTCTGAATGATCATACAAAACGGTTGCAACAGTTCCACAGTTAAGCCAAGGAAATAATAATAACGATGTCACACAAGTGACCAGAAGAAAGGGCCCCATCCTTGCAGTACTCTTGGCTGCAGTGAGGTGCAGTCCATGAAGGAAACAGAGAATTTCCTCCCTTTGCCCTGAGGGATCAGGTACAGCAAAGGGAATCATCTTGTGCATCCCTCGAAGGAAGCAGAGATGTGAGTGCTGACTGTGGTGAAACAGAACACAGGTTTAAGTGCAATGGCAGCACGGCCTTCAGGATCCAACAAGCTGGGTGCCAACTGCTGTTTGGGCACCCCTGTTTTATCTTGGCACAATAGCTCTGATCACTAATAAAGGGCACCGAAAACTTGGCAGATACATAGCAGATAGATAAATAGAGAGGAGAATGAATACTATAAAAATACAATAACATTTCAAAGCTATCTGAAGGATAAAAATCCTTTAAATAATTTTGATGTTAATTGCAACATTCCAGGCCCTTGGCTGAAAAGACAGACTCTTGTGGTGATAGGCGAGTGGTAGCAAAGCCGACAAAGAAAGTCTGATAAATGCAATCACAGGATGACAGACCCTGGCAAGTTCAATTACGGTTGCAAAGTCAGGTGGGAGATGGACTCTGCTAACTGTAATATATCCTTAGCAGCCAGCTCTGGCAACGAACGGCTCTGACCAAACTCCTTTGAGTGACTGACAGGATCCCAGGAGCCTTCCGTCCCACGGCAGGCTGAGATCAGCTACAGCTGTTATCAGAAGGACCAGGGACTAACAGGGAGTGCTTTACTGCAAGGTTTCAATACAACACACAAATAAATGCCACAAACTGTCAGTGAAACTATTTCAATCCTCTTGAAAAGTCTGTGCAAATGAGCAGTTTGTGTTCACTTTCTCCAGCTCGTGTAAACCTTCACTCAGTGTTAATTTACACTGCTGCAAACCTGTGTGAATCCAGGTAACACCAGCAAAATACAAAGCCAGACAAAAGGAGGGGGAAATACTTGGCTGTTCAGTTTTAAGGACCTGGCCATGGGAAGCAGTGAGTAAGCTCCCACTACTTGCAACAGGACCATCTGAGAGATCCTCTTCCTACAGGACTGAATCCCAAATGCCCCAGAGCTGACAGCATTCAGGAGTTCCCACACAAAATCACTGCTTGGGCAATGGTATTGCTCCTGTTGCCCAAGCAGAAACTCATTTTTTCTGAATTCCAGCCCCTTGCACCTACACTTACGAATATAGAGATCATTATAACTCTTTCTACTTAAAAGGATTTTCATCTCCTTAATTTTATACTTCAGAATAGACTAACTATTCTTATTTGAGGTGAGAAAGCAAGAAGTAGATGTATAGAGCAAATTGTGGCTTCTCATACTTCAGTGCAAAATTAGCTAAGAACTTAAGTCATGTTTAATCAAAGTATCTGGCTTCCTTGTAGTTTTCCTTTCTTTATATATATATATATATATATATATATATATATATATATATATTTTAAGTAACAAAAAACAAAGTCTTTTCTCAATTTTTTGTTGTTGAATTTTATTTTCCTAGTGACTGTTTTAGAAAAAAAAAACAAACTCACAGAGTTATTAAACAACTTCTTTGTTCTCCTTCTGGGTTTTCCAAAAGTACTGTAAAATGACAATGGTATAAAAATTATACTGTAAAAAATGTAAGTACTGTGAATGAGCAGAGTTATTCATTTATATCCCTAGCATATGAAATGCCCATATCATGTATCCTTTATCCAACAGCAGACTCTTTTAGCTTCAATCACAAGAGCTAACAATATGTTATTGATATGATTTCAGGAAGCTGTCAGCAGGCAGCTTCGCTTTCAGCTCCTCAGCTCTGTTGAGCGCCCACAGAACGTACCTGTGCCTCTCCCGCAGGAGAGCTGGCAGCGAGGTGCACATTCCTGTCAGCTCTCACCGTGGAATAAAGAGAAACCTAAACAGGTCTTCCTCACTAAACGCAGCCTCACAGTCCTCACACAGCGAAAACACGCTGCTGGTTTCACTGGGAATGTTCAGCAGCACCAGCAGCCCAGGTCTCTGAGCACTGAGGGGCAGATCATTGTCCCTGCAAAGAGCTGGAGCAAGGAGCAGCAGGGCAGGTGACCCAAGGCACTGCTGTGGGCCCTCACCCTTCTTGCCCCATGCCCACCTCCTCTCCCAGCTGGCCTTTCACAAATTTCCACCTTCCTCCTGTGTCCTCCAATTCTACTCAACACAAAATCAGCAGGAAGATGAGCGAACAGGGGGTAACCAGGCGTCTGCCCTGCCAGGAAGCAGAGGGGGTGAAATGGTGCCTGAAGCTTTGTACACCCCAAGCCAGGTCTCCAGGAACTGTCAGAGCCTGACTCCTGTCCACAGGGATGCAAATCAGGACTCCCAATGTGCTTGTGCACCTGGTCCTGTGGGCTCCCTTCAGCAAAAGGATGCAATCGAAATGAGACATGAGGCTCTTCTGTAGACATGCAAACTTCTTCATTTTTAACCACTTCTGCTTGAAGGAGAAATAAAGTCAGCACATAAGTCCAGTACTTTTATAGATTATATTTATGTGCTACTTTATTTTCAGGATCTGAAGAATAATCACAAATGTCAGAAGCCAGGACAGGTAAGCTAAAAGTGCAGCTCTTTCCACTTTAGGAAACCAGTGGGTTTTAAAATTAGTTTTCATATTGGCTTACAAGTTTTAATAACAAAAGAGTATTTTGTATTATTAGATATTGGTCATTTTTTTGTCTGACAAAGAGCAATAACAGGCTGCTGCAGGAGTTAGCGCAGTTTTGGTGAGTTCTTTTTCCTCCAAATGATCAGAGAAAGTACAGTACTTTCAGGATGTGCCTCACTTGCTCTTAAAAGGGTAAAACAAAATATTCTTCTAGCTATTCTAAGCCTGCCATATAAGTATTATGCTGTTACAGATTTCAAAAGGTTAGCTTCAATGAACCTGACATCAGTATAACCCAAAATAACCCATTCAAGAGAAAAGTAAGAAATAATTGCTGTTTTCTCTTTTTTTTTCCTCAGCTATATTGCTATAATGATTTTGCATAACAGATTGAACAAAGTGCTGTTGTGACAGGTGGTAGAATTCAGCTAGTAAGCACAGAGACAGGGTTCAATTTAGTTTGTGAATCCTTTAATTGTTGTGCAGCTAATTAAAGAAGGTTCTTTACACTCGCAAGTGTTTACCGTTGCTAGTATGCATACATGAAAAATTAAATTGTGCCTTCAAGGGCTGAGAACTATAGAAAAATCATAGCTGATTCTGCAACATGCTTACCAGCTCAAAATAGCTGCTTTTCACAATTGGAATTTGTAAAACTTTTTGCTAAGCAAATATAGAGCTAATTAGAAGTGTTCGTTGGACCAATTAACATTTAAATAAATAAGCCATATTGCACATTTCACAGTCTTTATTTAATGATGCTTCTTAACTCTTTGGAAAGATTCCTTTAAGTACAAATAAGTTGTCATAAAAATGAAAGACAAAAATAACACCATAACAGTATATTCTATGCTTTTTTCTTTTTGCCTTGAAGTCTTCTCTAAAACTCTATACCTGTTACTGGGGAAAGGGGGGGTACACAAATCTGGTTCTTTCTTTCATCTTGTCAAGTTACCTTTCCACCTTTTTGAATGCAAACAGAAAAACATATTTGATTACTATTTAAAGTGTTATGATAGCTCTGTTTGTTTTGCCCCATGGAACAGAGTCTGTTTTAGACAAAAATTCTTACTTTTATCTCATAAAATGGCCATTCCAGCCCAAAAGAAGGGTGTTCTCAGAAGAGACTGCTCTTAGAGCAAGAAAAACAGCAGTTTGAAAGTTGTGTGTACAAACAACGAAGCGACAGAAAAAAACTAAATCTGTTTTCCAGGCCTGCTGTTTGCATTCCCACAGCAAAACCAGCACTGTTGTTATACCTAACCCCAAGGCTGCAATTGCCTGTCTCTTCGGGGTCAAGTGATATTTTGCTTTCAAAACAGCTGTCTTTTAATTTAACAGTCCCTTTCAATCAATAAGACCCCTTCAGTCTGCGCTGAACATACATTTTCTCTCTTTCTTTCAACCTCCAAACCCCTACCTAACACAAAGGTTACATTAAAAACAGGGGGAAGGCTTCTTTCTACTTTTTTCCAAGATGCATTGCACTACCTTGTAATCACACTAAGAGCTAACGTGGAAGGACCCATTGTTGACCCTGGCTTTCAGCACAGAAAACCAAATTAACAAGGACCAATTAACATTCAAATAAATAAGGAAGATTAACAAAGAATACTCTGCATACCAAGAGGGTAAAATAAACTAGAGGAAAGACTACAGTATCTGCCTCAATCAGGATGAGTGGAATTCTCCAGGAAGGACACAAGCCCATCACAGCACAGAAGCACAACCTGATGAGCTCCAGAGGGGATGTGGCCGTGTGTGAAACAGGCAAAGCTCTCTCTTTGGAAAACCCTTGGGAAGATGTGCAAAAACCCCACAGTCCTGCATGATGCTTCTGTAGAAGGAAAGTGCTGCCCAACTGTCTGGTCTCTGCCCTGCTCCTTTCTCCTGGGGCTGTTGGGGTTTGGGATGGCCTCTTCTGATGCTGGGCCATGAGGAGCACGTGGCTTTGAGCTCACAGCTGACCAGCAGCAGGCCAAGGTAGACTCTTCTTGCATGGATTGTCAGTGTATGATGCTTCTGATTAAATTTTTTAGTCAGAAAGGTGTGTTTGGTTTTGGTTTTTTTAGATCCAGTAAATTCCGGTTAAAGTCAAAGAGAAGTGGCTAAAGAACATCCAACAGCTGAAGAGGAAGGTATTTGGGAAGTCCATAGGGACTGGAAAATTCACGGTTTCAAATGTACATTCAATTACACTCCACCTGAAGACTCCAAGCTAAATTTCTGTGCTAATTAGGTCGTTGTTCTGAGCACTGAGTTGCAAAATACATATATGACGTTCTCAAAATGTCATGGTTCAGAGCAAACCTGTCCCTACACAACTTTAATTTCATATAACTCTTTAACCTTTCTTTGGGGGCAGTGGGGGGCACACAGGTAGCTGAAGCTGTAACCTGGAGCTACTTCTAGGGACTCCCTGTGCCATGGATCAGAAAATGCTACACCAGGAAGGATGAAAGATGGTTGAACCCTATACCTTCATCATCCCCTGCTTCTTGCTCTTCCTTCAGGTAAATCTCCAAAAATTACTTTAATTTGGCAAAATTTCTCCACCTTTCTTGGATATCATTACCCCAACAGTACAATTAAATTCCCCAGTAACTAATCAGCTGCAAAGCCTGTCTCCTAAAAGGAAACTCCTCCTACACAAAGGTTATGAATAATTCTCAGAAGGTTACAACATGATCTATCATTTTAAGTATTTGGATCTGGAGTACTGATTCAGGCCTCTAACTGACAGCCACCTTTATGAATAGTTAAGAGTTCACAGAGATGATTATCATGTACTATTTAAATATGTATAAAGGACAAAGATAATAACAATACTTTGCACTTTAATAGAAGCTTCTGTCTGAAATTCTCAAAGGAGAGCCAAAGTCCTCATGAATGCACACTCACAGCCCCTCTGACCTGCACAGTTGGTCACTGCTATTATTCTCTGGAATCTGCTAGGCTGTTATTGCTAGATTTCTCAAAAATGATAATGTCTGCCTTAATTTATAAAGCAGTTGGAGCTTTACAAAATGAGTAACTCACAAAGTGAATCACCATTGTGGGGATGTTGACCAATGCCTTGTGCTGAGGCAGAAAACAGCATGGGACACCACAGGATGCTCTGCAGATCCTTCGCCCTCGTTCTCCTGGTCAAGGGAGAGAATCCTCCTCATTCCCAGGCTGAAACACCACTGACTGAGGAGCACACTGTCCAACTGGGAGAAAAGCTTCTCCTGCTACTCTTCAGGAATAAGTCTTCCTGTAACTTTAAAAATAATTTTAGAGTTTTTTCCTCCAGTACTAAATCAAAAAGAGCAAAAGTGGGCTCCACTTGAGAGCCAAACTTTCTTGCATGAAGAACACTTTTGTGCAGTTTGTTACAGACACAGGAGGGTTTATACTAAAAAAATGTTTTAAGTAATCCATTTCTAAATGCTCTGTGTTGACGAAGTCAGCCTCTCCTGTCTTCTGATCAAGAGGCTGAAAGCAAGTGACTCTTTCTACTATCCCATAAAATACAGAAGGAAGATTTGATCATGCCCAACTGTATCTTTCAGAAAATATGAAAAGAGCTACTAAATAGAAACAGAAGTGTAAAAAATAGCCCAAATATCAGTACTATATGCAATATATATCAGTACAAATGCAACTATACATTCTGAAATGCTGCCAAAAGTTGGTTGTGTTTGAAAACTGGACCTGGACAATTTGAACTTATGTAAATAGCATTTGTACAGCAGTGGAACCAAAGGTCCTCCTGACTTTAAGGGCATATTTACAGAAGAGTCAACTGATCTTGAATAACTCCACCAATGTATTAAGAAAACATGTTTTACTTCCAACATTACTAATATGTTTATTATACAACTTTGTTTCTTAAACAAGTACATATCTTAACCAAGTATGAAAAAAGCAAAGGAAAAAAAAGTCACATATGTCCCAAAGTACCCAAGCTTTTCTGCTTCCTTTTACAGTACCAGTTTTCCTTCAACATTTTTAAAAAATTCTCACAAGTGTCAAAGAAGAACAAATTACTTTCATATTTCTTGCAGAACTTGTAACAAATACAACAGTTACAGAGAGGGAGAGAAATGGGGAAAATGCATTTCCATGGGATTGTTTTCAAATACCTGAACTAAGTGGGAATGAGGTGGTATCATGAAATCCCTCTGCAACAAGCAACTTCTCTTGATACAAAATGCAGTGATGGAGAGAACTGGACCAGCTTTGTCCATTGGACACTTTGTCCTGTAAAACTGACTGTGCTCACTCCCTCTTTCTTCTCTAAAAACCTCTTCATCTCAGCATAATTTCCCTATCAGCACTGTAGTCAGTCTCAACCTTTTGTTGAGGCTTTTTACTCATTTGCTTGGGGTTTTTTTATTTGGTTTGGAGTGGTTTTGTTTGTTTGTATTTAATTTTAGATCAATTTGTTAAATCAGACTGATAAAGTTACTGAAATAACACCCCAAGCCTCTGGCTGCACTAGTGCTATCACAATGGAACTCTGATCTCATCCTGGCTCCTATAGCTAATAACAAACAGCAAGAGGCTGAACTCCCTCAGCTCAAATATAACCATCCAAAGTCAAGTTAAATTCAGCATCACTTTCACGTATTCAGAAGATCAGAAAATTGGTTTACAACAACTTATCACAGAGTAACATGTCAGCATAAGTTAACTGATTCACAGTAATTTTTAGTGTACATGCTCTTGGCAAATGTGATGTAAACTTAGCACAGCTTTCAGTGAAAGACGTGTTTCACTGGTTTCATTAGGGCTAAATTAACACACTGCTCCTTGTGTGCTGGGAGGCAGGAACCACTACAGAGACAGCTACAGCAGCTGACAGTGGGGACCTGGGTGTGGGATCAGTACTTACTGCTAGATCCTGTGGTCTTTTGCCAGGGTTAAGAAAATCAGGTATTTCAAATTGCAATTTGTTTCATTAAAACACCTGTGTTAAATTTTTCATGGGGAAGTTACCAGACTTTTCCAGAGGGTCTATTTGCTGTGGATGTCTCACCAAATGTGCAACAGGATATGGGCTGCCAAAAGCACATAATAAAAATCACAAAGCATCTAAGGCCCACAATATGCAGAGATACCAAGGCTTAAAACAGTAGGAGATACAAATTTTAAAAATATACTTGGTGACAGTCTTTGCAATAAACCTCATGAATTTTGGTCCAAACTCACACTGAATCAGTTACAAAGATTTATATCTATGTATGGATCTCAGGGTGAAACTTCAATCCACAGACATCTGAAGCTTATTTTTGCAAATGATGACCACATACACAAGAAAATATTTAATTTACGCATATCCTGCAGTCATTAACACAGAACACAAAAAATCAAGGTGGGCATCTACATTAAGCCTTTTTTCCCTGAAAAGTTACTTTCAATAAATGAAAACAATCTGAATTAAAATCAAACAACATTGGCCTGTAACGTATTACTCACAAAACATTTTAAAGAAAAGAATTCACCCAGGTGTAATTTCATTATAAGCCACACACCATTTAACTACAGCAACACACTGTTCTAGAGTTTCTCTAACAGATTGGTAAGGGTTTCACCCTTCTTTTTCCTGCTCAAAAACATCTCTGTAGTACTACTGGGTTGCAATGGAGCATGAAGTTGGAATACAGGGAGAACAGGGAGTCCTACCTTACACATTACTGGCTGGCTATATCAGGTTTCATGAATGAAAATAAACATAAAAATTCAAATGGAAGAGATATCCCCAGGAGCTTCCAGTTCTTCATGCATTATTTCACTGACAGTGGAATGCTCTTCCACTGGTGGCACTGCCACCATCAACCCAAAGCACTTTGGGATACATCAGCGCAACCAGAACAGCGCTGATAAGAGGATGAAGTGATACAGAAAAAAACCAGTAACAACAAAAATGCACTGGAATTATTCCTAATGGCAATAATTTTCATCTTTTTTTTTTTTTCCGTGACTAAAACCAGTATAGAAAACTCTTTGCTCTATCTTTCATTTGCTATGTGCAGCAAGGAAATATTGGGCGCAGACTGATGTGTCTGCGTTGTTGGTAAGAGAGCAGGTACAGCGCTCCATGCACACAGGAGGGGTCACACTCACAGAATCTTTTTCTGTGCATGGACAGTGCCCTAAGCAAAGCATGAATCTACACATATAGGTGAAACTCTTCTCTGGCTCATTTTAATTGGCAAAAACGTTTATAAACAAAATTTCTGCATTTTTTCCTTTTTGTTAATTATTAATTTCATGAAGCAGCTACAATGATCACAATCGAAAATAAGTACAGGCTTTTCCTCAAAAAGTTCCCACAAGAATTCCTATTTATCATCTCCTTCCAACATTATCATCAGGCCTTTTACTCATATGATCTTCCATGGCAATCAGTTGACAGCTGCTATATATCCTGAGTAATAACATTTTCCCTCCTGAGGACCAAATACCTTTGGGGTATGTAAGGGACTTTCACAGAGCAAGAGGTATCAGTTCATTTGGAAGATCTCCTGTACAGGAGGGAATATAGTTTAATAAATATTTGCAATGAAAACTTTTTGGAATAACCAAGCAGAATGCTCACAATGGCCACACTAATGTTGCTGCTCTGTCTTCACTGTATATTCACTGATTTCTACTCCACAGCTTTGCATAAAATTCTTGAACTTGCCTAAACATAAGCACAGGCTGAGATACTTTCTTAAATTAAGTCTGCCAAATATCAGCACTGCTTGTGAGAGATGTCACTAACCAGAAAGTTTGCAGGGTTTTTCTATAATATCTCGTTTCAAATTTCTATAAGGCAGAGCATCAATGGTCATTGGTAAGTTATAAAGCATTAATTGTAACAAGTTTCAGTAACTGAAGAGGGAATCAAAGTGAATTTTCAATCAGGAAACAGACAAGTTTGTTCAATAATCTTGAAATCTCAAGCAGATGCAAAGTCACTCTGCAGGTAGAGAACAACAGATGAAGGAAATGTAACTTGTAAACAAATACTGCTAGTACTGGCTGGAGCCATTTCTCTGCCAGACTACGATATGATCTGGCACATGCTATGACTTGCACTTTCTGTTTTTACGATAGTCTTTTTTTAAGACACAATCTATCTCACCCATTTGTAGATGCTTCAGTACCTCATCTATCTGTATTAGACATCCATCTTCAAAGAATGAAATCCTCTCAAGATCCCAATGCCTTCTCTGTATAGATAGCCTAACTTTTAGCCAGTATTGCCTTACCTTGTACAGGAAAAATAGTGTTCCATAATCCAAACTATACCATGTATTTTACCAAAGGGCAGCTGGCATCTCCATTGCTTTGCCATAAGCACTGTTTTCAAAATCATATTTTTCAGGAATCAAGACTAAATCGTTACTTACAAGGTTTATTTTGTAAAGACATTAATTAATGGGCTGCACATGGAAGCAAGTTGGGAAATATTGTGTATTTTGTGCATTATTTTGTTGGCAAGTACATCATTCTAGTAATTAACGTTGACATCTTTTTATAATGCATTAAAGCAATATAGACAACATATACTCTGCCCAGCTTTTTTTTTTTTTTTTTTTTGGGCAGGGAGGTGGAATATAGAGAGAGTCTCCCATGTCTGAGCACTAATACTGCAGTAGGGTCTTCCATTGCCTGGAAAGGTCCCAGTCTGTCTTGGCAAAAGATACATTTTAGGTACAGTTCTGAACTTTGAGGACATTTTTGAGAATCTAGCATTCTCACAGACTGCCAGAGCTGTAGAGATTCAAAGTCAGTAACATTCTTAGTGAACCATTCCTTTAAGGACCCCCATTAAAAGAGTCACTCCCTTCCTTATGAATTTCAGGTAGAAAAGCAGCTCACTGATGCTTTCAGACAGACATCAGTTCCCTTTCTCTTCCTCCCTCGTTGCCATACCTAACTGAATAGCAATCCAAGCATTTCTTTTTCATTCTCAACAAGTTTAAGAACCTTAATTCTAAGGTTCTAGGTATGTAGAAAATTAGTGCCCTTCATGACTCAAAGCTATGGCAATTTTTTTAGATGTTTATTGACCTGTTTATTACTATCTGTTTATTGAACTGTTTTCCATGAATCTGTCTAATCCCTTTCTGAGCCTGCTGATGCTGTCTGCCTCTACTAATTCCCTTGGCAGCAAGTTCCAGAAGTTCACTACTCACTGTGTCAGGAATTATTTCTTTTTATCTGTTTTAAACCAATCTCCTGTTACTTCTGCTGGGTGTTCAAGTTATGAGTTTGTGAGATTTGGTGAAAAAAGGGGATGAGGGTTGTGGAAATGGTTTTGATAGAATTTTGTCCTTGCAGCTATCCATTCTTAACAAGTGCAAAAATAGTATTATCCTAACAGGGCCACAACACAGCTCAGAATATAAGAGCCCAACACAACACTATGAGATTCAATGAGCACCCCTACTAATGCAGATTTGCTAACAGCCTACAGAATTCTGTGATCTAGTCCTTCATGAAAAGACAATCCACTTTACAGTGTCAAAGACCTCTTCCACAAGTTTGTACACAGAACAAACTTTCTGTATACCCTGTATACAGAACTTGGGAATGAGACCATTTGAGGATTGATAGCTTTGTCACAACTGAAAAGATTCATCTGTCATGACTGATATTCCTTCAGTTACAGAAAAAATACCTCAAACATTCTTACAATTCTAAGAGGAAGAAAGAGCGGAAAATGTCAGAATTAAGCATTCACTACACTACAGGTTTTTTTCAGAAACACCCATCCAAATTTTGGGTTGAAGTCTACATAGACCTTCCATCCAAAGCCAATTTAACTGAGAGCCCAAGGAAAAAACATCCCCATCTGGCACAGACTGTTGTTCCAAGCTGTGACCAGATGATTCCCTCCACCCTCACCCTCCAAAACCAGAACGACTATAAAAAAATAACCATTCTCTTAGGTTAAAAAAAAAAAAAAAAAAATCTCCCGACCATGGTTGAAGCCAAATGGCCCTTCAGGCTACTACTGAAGAATCAATTACATTAGCTGTAAGCCTAAGAGAGTCCTGGGGACAATCAGTCAGAGCCATAATAGCTGTGAGGGAATTGTTAAGCAAATTGAGGGATTCTTTAGGTAATTGGGATTGGACAACCAGGTCATACTTAATTTGAAGCATCCATTCCATTCAAGTGCTTCAGAGGTATAGCAGGAACTAAAGACAGTAAAGTCTAATTGTGCTGTCCCTAACCCAGAGCTTTTAAAGGGACACCCCACCCCAACCCCCACCCCCAGCCCCCCATTCTTCTGCAGAACGTTTGATAGGATTGTGCTCACTCTCAGCAGAGGAGAATTGAGGTAGCTCCTGCAGGGTCAGATCGGGGAGCTGAGAGCTCCACAGCCTTCTGGGACAACCTGCAGGGCTAATTCACAGCTTGAGCCAGGGACAGTAAGTGCTCAGGGGTTTCTACCAAAACTGAGAAGGGAAAAAATAGACAATCCACCACTTTCTTTAAGACAGTCCAAAGATACTGAGGATTTAAATTCTTCTCTTTTTGTTGTTGACCATGCATTTAGCATGCTAAAAATATGCTTAACTAGAAATTCTGGTCTTCCAAAGAAACCCTGCAAAAATTCACAACTGTTTCAAGCTCTTCAAATTTTACAGGCAAGAAAATCCTCAGTTCTGGGAGGTCACTCTGAGGGGGCTGTGAGGAGATCTCAGATTAAATTGGATTTTTCACCCAGTTAAACAGGGAACTATTCCAACAGCAAAAAGCTCTCAATTTCCTTTGTTCGTTGAAACAACTTTCAGAAAAAAAAAAGGTATGCCCAAAATCCATCTTCATGTCCAGTTTGCTTTTGGACAAACTTGTTGCAAGCAGCTACTGCTAGCATTTTTTGGCTTCTCCAGAGAGAAGCAAGCCATTTGGGTTGATACAATAGGGATTGCAGTCCCAAGAGAAACTAATTCTTCGTTGGATCGCCCTGAAATTTCACAAGGTGAACAAAATGAGCCAGCAAACACGGCCCTAAGAGTGCCAGCACCAAAGCTGACAAATCTATCTTCTTGTCTCTCTTTCCTCTGATTCTTTTCTGGAACTAATTTGAGGAAAAACCCTATTTCTGGGTCTTCTGGCAAAGAGTACCTCAGATAATTGCCCAGAATGGAAGATTCTGCTAGTGCCACATTTCTTTGGCAAGGCAAGAGAAAAACTGGGAAAAGAGGGATAAAGAACAGAACCTGGATAGCTGAAGGGTGCCAAAGCAAGAGTTTTGAGCCAGTTGCCATTCTGCTTGAAATCTGCAGTGAGGAGCCCAGCAGTCCCTGCTCCCAGCAAGCTGGCCATGGCTTAGAAGAGTTGGCCAGAGCAGACTCTGGCAGCACAGCTGATGACAGCGAAAACTCAGAGTAGCAGACGGGCCAACAGCCCATTGGTAGAGGTCAGGAATATCTGATCATGCACACTTCTGCCATTACAGAGCTCTCACAGAGTACAGATCCATCCATTTCATGCTCCCGTTTTGGAGGATGCTTTAACTGCTTATCAAATCAGTTAGCACTTTTCTGGCCTTGACAGAACAAGAGCCAGCAACGGGCACCGGATGCAGTTGTACCTCTTATGTTTAAAGTTGTGACATGATCTATTCAGCCAGGCTATGTCCTTCTAAAGTTACCCAGCAGTATGCCAGCAGTCACCCAGCAACAACAGCTTCTAAATAAAGAAACCATGTAAAACAAACAAATGAACAAACAAAAAGTAAAATCCCTGATCTGGAACATACTGCCTTAACTGAAGGGAGTCTTTCCACTCCACACACTACACTAACACCAATTTAGGTGAGTGAGCAGGCAAGCTGTCTCTCATGAGACTAGTTAAACAGGCTGTGGTATAGCAGCTCAATTGCCTGGACAACATCAGGAGTCAAAGCTTGGGGAGCACTTGAAGAGCACAGCAAATAACCCATCTACAAAAATAATCATCATCAAAAACAGTCATCCACAAAATTTTTGCCAATCAGTACTTTGAAAAATGAGCCATCACTTTTTGTGAAGATAATGGATGGGAACTCATTCTATGTCACAGCTATGGAAAAAAAATGGACATTGCTTAAGACTACAGGGAATGCTGAGCACACAGAATTTGAACTCGGAGAGTTTGGTGTAGAAATGGTCATGGTTAGATAGTATGTTTCTTTTGACCAGAGTGCTGCAAAAAAATCTACTTCACGTGTAGGAAGAAAGCTTTGATGAAAAAGTTGTTCCAGAAGAATCTTTAAGAGACCTTACTTGATGCAACCTTGGTGAAAGTTCGAGAGCAGTGAAGATCCTCAAATGAGTACCCACAGGTAGAACAAAACATTTACAAGATGAGGGATAATTATGTAGCTTCTTTCAAGCTCCAGGTCAGCAAAGGAAGCAACATGATAATGTTCAAAGATACTTTTGGTAGCAGAAACACAGTGCACTATATCTGCTCTCTCCTGCTGCATCCCCACAGTCATTACTCATGCTATGAAAAGAATAAAACAGGTGTATGATGCAGCTGTGCTTGACAGAGGCTACTTGCAAAAGAATAAGGGAAGGCTGCAGACCATCAAGATTATAAACATCATCCATCTCAACACTGGATTTATTTGGTCAGTAGAGCTAAAAAAGGTATCAGCCGCTTTTGCTGGAGAGTATGTGCAGTGGAATACTACACATCCATGCAAACTTTGTACAGGCACACGAACTAGAGACAAAATTCTAGATGCTTTGTTCGAGATTATTTGAAGTTCTGACTTAATATGAACCGTGCTTTTCAATCTCATGTTTCATAAAATGCAGCTCTACCTTAGAATAGGATATATACAAAAACTGGAACACCATCTGAGAGAAACCCCTCAGCCACAAGGTGGGTCCTTTTTGCCAGAAAAACAGATAGTACGGACCACAAAAATGCCAGTTTCAATCACAACTGATAAGATCACACGTGGTGTTAATTGGCCTAGACACTGGGAGATTCCAGCTGCTTCCATCCTGCTACATTTCTGATACCAGCAGACTACCACAATACCCTACTGTACTTAGGGTCAGGCTCCAGCTGCCTTCCATGTGTGGACACAGTGGGCATGGAGAAGAAGGAGATTTGCTTTGACACCCAGGAATAACTGCATCACCTTGGGAGACTGCATTTTAAGTTTTGCTTCCGATTATAATTGTAATTACTTGTTGATGATCACCTCCCCCTTTAGCTGAATTTAAAATGCTTCTGAGTTGGAGAGATGAGTGACTGGAATTATCTGGGGAGAGCTGGAGGGATAGAAGGACATAAAAGAACTTTTGCCCTTTCAATTCTTGTCATTGGCAAAAACCTTAAAAAATATTGGCAATTAATTTTCCTCACAGTAAGCTTTGTAATTGTAACCTGTAACCAGTTACAACCATCATGTTGCTTGGTTCATGCTAATTGCTGACTGTTGTGACCAAAACATGATGCTAAAACCTTCAGTACAGGAGGGGAGGAGAAACATGGCAGTGTGTGAACTGACAGTGCATCAATGTTCTTCCTATGCAATTTTCTTACAGGGCATAACTGCTAAATTATATTGGGGCCACACATCAGATACATTTAGTTGGGCTTACAGCTATGTACCCAGTGAGTAGGAGGAATCAAAAAAGTTGAAGGAAAGTAAATTCCATTTGGAAGACAACAGCACTGGAGAGAAGTCAAGAAAACATAAGGATCTCACATTCCCCTGCTGGTTCTCTCAAGTAGATTTTCCTCTTTTCATTTCCACAAACACAGTATGATTACTTTTAAGAACTAGGCATGAGCTAAAAACCAAAAGTAGAAAGCCATGCACACACTTGTCCAGAGCTGAGTTCAGTGTTTGGCAGTACTCGGCTCACACCAGGCACAAAGCCCCTCTTAGGCAATCCCAGGAGTGCTGGGGCTTTCACACTGCCTTCCACCACCAAAGCTGAGAACAGCCTGGATAACCCAGAACCACAGAGGTAAGACATCTTCTGATTCAATGCATTCATTGAATGCATTGATATTCCTCAATTCAAAACACATTGGCATTTCTAGCTCTTCCCCAGATGATACTGATATTCCATCTCACAATATTGCATTACTCATACATATATCTCTAATGAAAAATATGGTGAAATCTCTCTGGTAGCATCTGCCCCCCAGTTCAGCCATGCCAGACAGAGAGAATGTCTGGCTTGAAGTCTTCCTTGATCACTTTCATTTATCCCATTTTAACAGCTTTCAAGAAGGTGGCTGTCTTTGCCTTCCTCTGAATGAGAGAGATTATTTGAGAACAGGAAATAAAACCAAATGGCAAGAAAGGAGCAGCTGCTATAACCAAACTGATGATGACAGTGCACCCATCAAAGAGAACGAAGAGATTCCTATTACCTGCCATCCAGCCTCTGCCTCGGGTATTCAGTGTGTTTTAAGTGCAGAAGCTTAATTTGTTCTTGCACACACTAGACCACTATTGCAGATGAATCTTCAAGCGCAATCAGCTAGTTGATCTACCAAAAACATGCTAGGCCATAAAACCAGTACAATGAATTTAATCTAAAAAGATACGTTAGATTTTTTCTCCACAAACCCTTAGTCTTAAAAACAGTCTTTATGCATATGAGAAATCCAATGGTGTTTACGAGAATAATGGTTTGCAGCATTGGGCAATAAAAGCTGAGATTCTCTTCACAAACAGATAAATATTTGCACAATGGTACTGTGTGACCGTCTACCCAAATATTATCTGTGTGCAGGAGGAATAAAGCACATTTTGCCAGTTGCTTTATTTTGCCAGTTGCCAGAACCATAATATCTTTTTCCTTTTCTTCCTTTACAAGTCCATAAGAGTAAAACTCACAGTCTGTACAGATATTGAGGAAAAATAACTGATGCATGGGGATTTAATATGACTAAATACTTATACAGCACTTACATATTCAGTGTTGTACAAACATTAGCAAATCAATCCTCACACCAACTTGTAGGACACCTAGGTATTATTTTCCAAATTAGAGCCAAGTCTCTTGCTCATGTCTATATGGACTCTTTATTTTACACTGCCAAACCAAAACTAAGCAGTAGCAATGTATACCATACTCCCTGGAATGTCAGCCCCCACTACCTCGAAAAAGGACTCAATTATAAGAATTATTATAGGGTTTAAAATTGCAGAACATATGGAGCTGCAATGATGTATATGAATAAGAGAACCAGTTAGGAGGACTTTATAGTATTTTTAACATATAAATAAATGCTTATAGTGTTTGAGGATTCAAAGAAAAGTCTGAAATTTATAACCACAACCAGTGGAGTTCACAACACAGGGACAATATGCTGGACATGCTAGTGGTGCTTATAAAGCCTGTTGGGGTTTAAAGGCTCCGACTGCAATACTGGTAAGGCTGCATTCCCATCCTCCAAAAGGCAACATCAGAACCAGATTAACTTCATTAGCACGCAAACAGACTGCACAGACACACAGCCAGCATGGCGGGGGGAACCTTGCTCTTGCGTGACTTTTGAACTCTGGGCTGGATAGAGAGAGAATGCACCCAAGCCTAAAAAGGGTGCAATTCTTACCATGAAAATCTCATGGAGGCAGAACAAGGAGCTGGCTGCTGAGGCTGAAATCAGGATGGCAGCTAACACTTGGGTGAGTTGCTCCCAGGCTCCATGTGGCCCTGAAGAGGGTGGTGTGTACAGAGCAGCTGGCAGGGTTTATCCGCTCAACTTTCTCCGACCCTGAGAAACAGCCTGGCAGCCTTCTAGCTCTCCTTGCTCTCAGATGTACCTTTTTCTTCTTTTATGATCAATAGTCCCAGGAGAGACTTCAGAGAAAATGTTGGCCTCAAGTACTCAAAATACTCAAGAGTTAAGTCTGGCATTTTTAGAATACCTGCGGGTAGTCTGGCAAATCAAGTATCCCACATTCACCCATCTCTAATGATGATTATTATGCACCAACAGCTGTCTACAGCTCAATGGATGAGGATCTAATTGATCTCATTACTTCGCCCCATATAAAGTGAAGAGTATTCCTGGATTTTTGGGTTTGGGGATCCTAGGCTGACTGAGGACCCTGTGCTGAAGACCTGGAAACTGACTATTTGGTAGTGCTGTTCGTTTGTTTTCAGCTGGTCAAAATCCACAGAAACAAACATCTTGTAATACACTGTATAATATATTACAATGTGGCTTTTGTCTTACTAGTTTAATACTGAATAACTCTGATAGCATTCATATGAATATTAATTTTGTAATAAAAAGCAAGACTGGTGTATTAGTTATGCGTTCTTTTGTTACTCTTAGTCTTTAATTATTATTATTAATGCTATTATGTCCAATTTCCCCTCACCTCGCTCACCCTCACAGTCTCCGCTGCGGTGCCCTGTCTCAGGCAGCGAGCTCCTTCTGGAGCCAACAACAATGTTACCCAATTAACCCTCTGGCAGGGTACACTGCAGTATATAAACGGTGTTGCTTCCTCTCCTACAAGTCTCTGAGCATCCTTTCTCCCTGTGATACTGCCAGGGACCCAAATCTCTTCCTTGGCCTTGGGTTGCCTGCCCGGCACAGCTGGCCCTGTGTGGGGTTTGCCATGCAGCAGGAACAGCCAAAATATTTCTGCTGGGGAGCTTGTGTGATAGGAATCTGTGCTTCAGATTTCAAAAGTTACATTTCTGAAAAAAGAAGAAATGCCATTAGCAGAAACAAAAGGCCTGAGTCCACCTCTTTTGGGTGGGTGTAAATCCTCTGTCTTTAATAAAGTTATGCCTGATTTATAACTGTGTGTGAGGAGATTCTGGCCCATAATATAATATAAAATGCTCAGCTTTCTGCAGTTTGGTTATTCATAAAGATTACTCCACTGTCACTGTGGAAAAGATGCAATGAAAAATACCTAGTGCTCTGCAGCTTTGCAACTGCCAACTCTCTCTTGTTTTTAAAAGAATACCACTGTTCATTTGCTAGTCTACAGCAGATATATTTTTAACATAAAAACACTATATTTAATTGGTTATGGATCTCAGTTCTTTTAGCACTACTGGAAATCACACAAAAACACATTAGTACAGAGCAATTAGTGCAATGGCAGTAAACAACTAAGGCACTATTAAGCTGTGGGTGATTAAATAGTATTACTTCTTTATTTTTTATGATATTAGACAAAGAGAAGATTTTAAACATATATTCCCGTTAATATTAATAAATGATATGAAGAGCAGGTGTCTTTAACTTTAAGACTATTTTTGTCAGGGCACTTCAGTTTATAAGAAAGATTTTCTTTTAATGGAAGATTTGTCTCTTTATATGGTGTACCACACTATTTCTTATCTCACTACACTGGGACATTTATACAGTAATATTATTTAATGAGAGTTATGAAATCACACACTGTTCCTTCAGAAAATAATACCCGTATCTCTACCACCAAGGAACAAAGAGCTACCAAACTCCCAAAATAATATGCAATTATTTATATCCATGCAAAGAACAACCCGGGTACTATTTGACAAATTTACTACAATGGGCTGTAACAGACAGTGTGATAAGTTAGCCCGAGTGGCAGTGACCTTCAGGCAACATAAAAGACGCGAATCTGACCCAAGGACAGAACCCTTGTGGCATACCTTTTTAATCTGCCTAGCCCTCACAATCTCTCTGGACTCTGTACTTGTTTATAGATCATCCTCATGGTCTGGCACATCTTTTCCTCGGCATCTGATTAAGTTAACAATGTGCTGCTATTTGCATGCAGATTTGCCAGGCCTTTCTCTACAGCTGCTCCCAAAGACTTGGTCTTTCTCTGTAATGTGATAGCACAGCAGTCAGTAAATGCAATCTTTGTCAAACCCAGGTGTGCTCTTGATTTGGTTCTCATTCGTTCCAAGCAATTTTTCTTTCTGTAGCATTTATAAGGCTCTATTATAGTATAGCCACATCTGGAGCTAAAATTCTTCTATTAATTATATACTTTTAGCACTATAAAGACAAATTCAGACACAGCTACTAACATTTTCGTTGTTCTTCTTATTCTCTTTTTGACAGCCTGTATTTTATTTCTGTAGAAATTTAATTTTTAAAGCAGCATTCCTGATTTTTTTTCCATAAAAACAGTAATGCAAGCATGAAATCTAATATTTAGAGTCTCTAGTCTAAAATCATACTATCCAAAGCAATATAAAGCATTAAGCTTAATTTTTTTTAAACCTTTCAATACTTATCATACATATGATACTACAATAATGTATCTGTCTCATTAAGAGTTACAATCTAGTTGGGAAAGAAAGAGAGTGGTTAAACAAAAACCAAAGAAACTTACTCACTTCCCTAGTGGATGCTGGTTCACATCACAGAATCACCAAACAATTTGTTCCCTCCACAGTCAAAAAGCAGAACCAAATTTGATCAGCATGGTGACTTAAATGCTGTATTTTCTTTGTGCAATGAGGGTAATTTTTCAAGATCAGGTTTGAAGTAGATTAGTGCAGAAATATGAGCTAAGCCTTTACTCTTATCATCTGAGTATGGATAAAGGATGCATTCACCCAAGAGCACCGAAAGTTATTTTCTAAGAAAAACTTTTCCTACCTCTTTTTTTCCGTGTGAGTACAGAGATCATCACAACAAAGTAATAAATGGAGACTAGCAAACAGGTTTGACAAGTGAGTATTCACTGTGAAAATGTACAAAGAAGAGGAAATATTAGAAATCTTATTTGTTAATTTTAAACCCTATTTACAATCCAAAAGTAAACTTCTTTGCGAGGTAAATACCTGTGTGTTAAAAGAGGTCAGAATTATTTAATTACAGGAGCACTACAAAGAAAACCAATCCCCACAACTGAGGGAGGACTTTCATCTCATCAAATCAGGTGTTCTTCTCTAGTCCTTGGCCAAGTAAGTTTAACATGTACATGGTGAGCTGATGTCTTGACTTTAGTACTACTTATTTTAAAAAGAAGCATAAGTGGAAAACTTTTTTCCCCTAATCATCTTCCTTCTTGTTTGCTTTCAATATTTTTTTTTTTTTACATATTTGTACCAAAATTAAAAGAAACGCAAGTGTTCCATCTCTGTGCAGCTGAATTCACTGAAGCATCGATGATTTCTGGACTATTTTTCTTTAATAAAATCATGAATAAAAATATTGAACTAGCTTTACCCATGAAAAATAAAATATAGCTACAATGTTCTTCATGGTGGACTTTTTAAACTATTCCACTGAGGCAAAAGCTTTTATTTATTTATAGCAGATTTTATCTTCCCAAATCACTTATTTCAGATGATTCATTTGGCCATATATACCCTCAGTCTTTGCACAGACATGCAGACATGCTCACACACAGATTCACACACAACATATACACATGCAAGGGGGCAAAAGAATCAGCAGACAGACAGAAGCTGTGTAACCAGATTACATCACAGGTTATGATGGAAATAAATAAAAGAAAATCTCTCTTGCTTCTATAGCGTGGCGTTTTAGTGGTGCTGGTTTGACTTTTGGCCCACACACATATGCCAATGGCAAGGCTAACTCTAGGGACTAACAAAAAAGAATGTGTGTTCACAGCTGTACAGTACACCAATACAGATTACATGTTTTCAGTGTTGCGGCCACAACAGAATGCTAATTAACATACTGGAGTGATGAGAACGGCTGTAAGGGCCTTATTGTTCCATTATTTCATGCAGCCCAGCTGCCTTTGTTTATGTCACTTATCCTCTCGTGCCACAGGTTTTTACTCCAAAAATACTATCCCAATACAACGTTAATATTTAAAAAACAAAGAGGTGGCAGATTGTCATTTCTGTGTCAGTCTCAAACTGCAGAACTGTTAAGCTGTTCTGGTTCGGTATTTAGAAATAATTTAACAGCCATATTCAGACACTGCCTGCATTCTAACATAATGGCTGAATACTTGAACCAAGCAAATGCATAACTATCCTGACATCACTTATGAGATTTAGATTGGTCAGTTAATGGAAGTCTTTACCAGAATCAATACCATAACAGCTTCTTGAAATGAACGTGATTTTTTACACAGAGTGCTGTGAACAATAAGTACAGAAATATCCTACCTTTGTATACAGCACAAAGGAACTGGGATTTGAAATTAAGAAGCAATTACAGTTTTTTGCAAAGTAATGTTACAGTTGATTATTAGAAATAAACACGTACAAAATAAGCACTTTTTAATAAATAGCTGGAGAATATTAAAATTCCACAATCCTATTATTCCTTTTTTTCCCCCTACTTTTTTAACAGCCATTTTATCTGCTGGCTTGGTTATCATGTTGCTGTTAAGGATTAATATTGATGATTGATGCCAACAATGGTTAAATATTGCAGAAAAACACTTTTTATGAGAGAGATGTAGCCATATCTAACTGTAAGTAATATTAGTTATGCCTGCTGCTTTGACTTCTTTGATTGATTTATGAAAAAAGCAATGTTAAATGCCATTAATATTCTTATTTGTATTACAGTAGTGCCTGAATGTCTTGGCTGATGTTGTTCAGATTCAGATCCAGGAGAGCTAAGAAGATGACGACTTCCTAATACAAAGGAAAAGAAGGATTCCTGTCCACAGAAGCTCTCTGATCCCAAAAGTATTTATGTTTCTCAAAAGAGAAATCAAACAACTTGGCCCCCTCAACTTCTGTGAAACCACATAGCAGGCTGAGTTTACTTATGGGTTTAAAGAAACTAGTAAGGTTTTATTTAGTCAGTAGCAACAAGTGGGAAAATTTGAAAAAGTGAAACAAGGAGGGGAAAAAAGAAAAAACAGCCAAAAAACCCCAGGACATCAGTGGTAGGAGGTTCAATGTACTGCTACCTGGTTACAACTCAAAAATTTCTTCCCCTCATTTACTTGGTATAAAGAAATAGGAAACATTAATGATAAAGTGTTTTCCGAACAATTTATTCCATCAGTTGACTGTAAGTGCTGTCAGAGCATGAGCTTGGCTAGAACCCGAAGAGTTAATGGTGCATTTCTTTCTCAAATTAAAAGGAAAAAAAAATACTCGAGTTCCAGTTTCGCAAGTTTAGCTTTCCCAACAAAAGGTGAGAGAGCTAACAACATACCTGTCACCTCAGATTTACCCAGTGAACAGAAACATCAGAAAGGGTAAGTCTTCCCCAAAAATGTCATCTCCCTAATCAAAGACATACTGTTGTTAATCACAATGCACACCAAAATCCTGAAAACATCCAATTGAGTGAACAAGCCCTAGTTGCTTTTTAATGAGTTTAACTGGTAATCTCAGATAAACGTGCAACTGCTTGAAGTGTCTGTCTTATGTAAGGCAGTAATGAGGGGATTTAATGTTTGCTGCAGCCTACACAGCTCACAATGGTGCACACGCCACAGGTGTGGTACAATCTAACACAGAGTAGTTTCTCAGCTATGACCATTCCCCTGCTGTGGACAGAACATCGATTTTTTTAACTGGATCCAGGAGCTAGCTAAATTACCCAGCTGCTCTGTGTTTAAGCCCCCAGCTAGTTTATATACCAATAACAATAAACTTTCTATAACAGCGACCCAGTCTATTACAGTGCTTCTTGCTCAAGCTAAAAGTGGGCCACTGTTACTTCAGCTATATTCATGGATGACACCATGGGATTTGTCCCTTCCTAAAACTGTAAAAACATATTATAAAAAGATACCAGTGCATGCTCAATTAATGGAGTTTTGTTTTGCTTTCCAACAGGATGATCTGTTATTTATGGAACAGACACACAGTATCTTAAGCCTATCGGTTGGGAATGCATTGGAAGGTTGACTTCTTATTTACAAAGTAACACCTAGTCACAGTCACAAAATGCAGTACTGACAGTTGCCGCTTAACAAGTTTAGTGTGATACAGTCACAGGTACTGAAAACTTCTCTCCAGATAATCCACTCATGCATTTATTTAAGAAAATAGTATTTAATTCTGACATCAATTAAATAAAATTGTTTACAGTATGTAATAGGTGTATTGTTGGAACTGTGATGGTCTATTCTAAGAATGAGAAGTGTTATACAGAGATGTAATAGGTTTTATCAGACCAGCCAATACGGTTGTGAGAAAAATAAACAAAACAAAACAAAACAAGAGAGACAAGATTTTGGGACCAGAAAAAGGACTTGTTTCCTCTAAAATGTAGCAATTGTTTCCCTGCAGAGATATCTGTTGGTTTACTAACATGTTGCATCTCTATAAACTTTGTCTTTCTGAAAACACATTATAAAAAATAACTGTAAAATTAACACTTAACAAAAATAAGATGTAAAAAAACTCAAAACAACAAAACTGACAAAACACTACAGTTTACATTGCGATTTTCTTGAACTTAGGAAGAAATCCTGTCATGACTTAACTGTTCCCATTGCTTCATAACTTTCAGTGAACTACTTCTTTCAATTTTAGTTTATGAAACCTTACTGAAATTAACTTCTTGTGGCTTAGGCTGATACAAATAACAGCAACAAGGTACTAAAACACTAATAAACTGATTACAAGGTCACATAAATGGATATGTATATAGCTGCTGGGCATAATGCATAAGTAACTTCAGGTGCAAGCCATAAAATACAGCAGTGAGTATGTAAGCACAGGCAACCACAAAAAACCCTCAGTTGTCAGTTTTGGAAAATATATATTCTTGCTGCATTTAATCAGGCATTTACTTAAAAGTATTCCCATCCTAATTGCAGACTTTAAATCGCTTTTCGAGCCAAATTTACCAAAGACTAAGATTTTTTAACAGTGACCCCAACACTGCAAGAAAACCATAGTAGATTACATAGGAGCTGCAAGACTCTCCTACATTATTTATCTACATCATATGCGGCATCTTACCTCTACAAACACAGCCATTTTCAAAATAACCCTCTAAAGAGGGTGCTCTTGTTATCACAGTCACTCCCAGACCATCCTCAGTTAGAAACAGACTTAGCTTGAAAATGCTCACTTGCAGACAAACCAGCCCAGGCACTATATAGCTGTCAGAAGGCTGACAGCTTGTTGTATGGAGATGATCATACCTTCCCCACAGAAAGTCCCATGGGAAAGGCTGGAAACAAAAGAAATCCTGATGTGATCCATCCAACTGAGCAGGGCAGAAGTTGGCTTCCGCTGAGAGGACTAACCTGGCAGCGCCATCCAGCCCATCCCATTAAACCCTGCCCTCTGGCCAAAACATCACTGAAAGACCTGCACACCTTGCCCAAGCCCAAGCTCTCCATTCCCCCTGCTCTGTGTCATCACAGAGCTGAGAGTTTGCTCTGGGATGAGCTGACAACTTCAGTTGCACATGTGGTCATGGAGCAGGAAACCTGCTGTGATGTGGCACAGGGGAGCCCCTCTGTAAAGCACCCTCTCCAGCTATAGCCTAGCACGAGGGCCTCTCCTCACCAGCCCAATTCCTAGCTGCTCCACATGGGAAGCAGACAGCAAGTCAAGGACGTCTGCACAGAGGTTTTGTGCCTCCACACAAACTCTAATCCAGTTACAGCCATGCCTTCATGGGTCCTTAAGAAGCTCCAAGAAAAATGATGGCTAAAGACTTGAGCGGCATTCCTTTTTCCTGGTCTTTGTGGACCAGAGGTGATGATTTGCAGCTTCCCGTGGTTCCCAACCCACCCATCCCTACCTGCCAGCCTCTACTCCTTCCCCTCACAGTGTTCCATCATCAATCAGTTCTTCAGATGCTTGCCAGAGATCTGCTTTGTTCTGCATCCAATTCCAACTGGCTGTACACAATAAGAATTTCATTCCTATGCCTGTGCTTTCCACCTGCGAAATTGAGTCCTTCATGCCATTAGCCTTCTATATTGTCCTCCAACCATATGGAAAAGGTTCCACAGTAGCCCAGAAAAAGGAAGCCTGCTACAGAAACTGGGCCCTTAATCTGCAAGAAGAAGCTTTCACACATCAGAATTCCCCTTCTCTGAGGAAAAAAAAAAAACAACAAATATTTGTGTTTCAGTTATTTGTGCAAAAAGCAGGATTCCCAGACTTAAAAATTACGTCATATAGAGAATAAGGCAATCTCTTGGTTTTAGAAAATCCCAGGGCCAAGGCAATCTTGGGGCTGGATTCTGTAGCTGAGGAAGCAACATTCTGACTCCTGCATGACTCTTGGTAAACATGCACTTTCCATACTGAAGCACAGGGAATGTGATGGTTTCATCTTTTTTTTGATAGGTTTCCCTTAAGCTCTGTGGGGTTTGGTTGTTTTTTGCTTTGTGGTTTGTTTTGTTTTTTTTTTTTCTTCTAGAGTTTTACTTAAATTTGGGGGTTGAAAGAACCTAAAATTCTGCAGAAGTCCAGTGATTTTGGCACAAGCTCAAGAACTATCGCATTGCTGAACTGACATGGCTGTGGTTCAGCCACTGATGTCCAAAGCCACATTCCCTGTAGCCAACTGAGTTCTTTCCAGTGCTCACAGCACACCCAAAGCATGCACTATTATTCAACTAACGTAGACCACATTATGCCTTATTATATTACAGACGCTGTATTTTGGTGTTTGGTGGCATGACCTTGTTGCTTCAGAGGAATATTTTTGAATAAAATGCTACTTCAGCTGGGGTGGATTTGTGAATTGTCACTTAATGTATATGAAGTTATACTTTCAAACACTCAGACATAGATGAGTGCTCAAAATCCCTTGTTTGAAGAACAACAAAATAATAAGAAATAATAATTATAGCAATAACTGCTTAGTATTTGTATGATAAAAGTGCTGAAAAGACATTAACTAATTAGTGCTCACAACACCCATGTGAGGCAGAAAAGTATCATTATCCACATGCTACAGATGGAAAACTGACAATGTGGAGTTACCTGCCTTTCCAAGACATGCATGAGGGGATAATCACCTAATGCAAATTCATCAAAAACCCTGTGGGGGAAGCACCAATAGAATGGTCACAGGTTCAGTTTCCTCCCTGTGAGCTCTGAAGCATTGAGAGAGCGAGCAGCATGGAGAGATGTGGGACAGACACACGTACCCTGCATCTAATCTAGAAGCTGTGCAGAGAGGAGACAGAGACAGCTGCACAGATCATTAAAGGCAGCCTGATTACTTGAGCTTGACACCTTTTTTTTTCCCTAGAACGTCACTCACAGTGATGGGGTAGTAGAGTCAGGCTGGGAAGCCAAGTGGGTTTTGCAGGAGGAAGATCCCCTGGACTGAACCCCACTGAATATACAGCTTTAGCAGTACCACCTTTGACCACAGTTAAGATTCAAATAAAACAACTGGGATTTGCTATCCATTCCATACATGTCTTTCAGGAGTCAGGTAGACCGGGTTTCCTGCTCATGGTACATTCTGACAATGGCTCACTTAGTGGCTTGTTTTCCTTTTCTCTGTAAGGCTGTTAGCTCAGTGCTGTATAACCAAGAGGTTTGGGTGACTTGCATAAAGCATGGATAAAACTACTGCTACCAATCACAGTCAAAGGCTGATCAAAGCCAACATTCATTAACTTTGAACACAAAATTGTCTGAATCCATCAGTAACTGCAATGGTGCCTAATTAGAGAAGGCATTGCCTATTTCAAAAGCCATGCTATCTAGCTGGACCATTGAGCAGTAGAGAAAAGTAAAGAGTAGCAAAATCTCATATGAAGGAATTAAAAAAGCACAGTGATTTCACTCTTTATGCATGGCACAAGTTATTATCTCAAACAGTGACACCAATAATAGGGGCCTTTATTTAGATAGTGCTGAGCTCCAGCAATTCCCATTCACTTTAGGTGGAATTGAGGGTGCTCAGCAGGACTGAAAAAAACAGTGACCAGATAAACATTGTAGTGTGTGGTCCAGGAAGCTGGAAAGTGCCTGGAGAAAAAGGAAGAACCATAATTAAATACAAACCTAATGGAACACGGGCAGCCAGGATCCTGTGTTCTCCCCAGTAGCACTTTTACCAGAGTGAAATGGAGCAACAATAATCTAAGCTCTATTCCATCTAGTCCTTCTTCCACATAAATAGCCTAGGAAAAATAACAGTGAAACTATCAATCTCAGGAAAGAAACTGCATTGAGGGAAACCTAAACAAAATTTTATTTCAAATCAGAAATGAAGAGATATTCAGAACCATTTCTCACATACATTCATTGATACAAACCTCTTTTTAAGTATGTGTTGCTCCTGCCCTTTTTCATTTGACCTCTGACTACTCCAGCAAACCAGTTCCACTAATAGGAGCATCTATGAAAAATAAAGGAGCTTCAACGACTTGTGGAAGTCCCCCTCAGCTGTATATCAGACTGTAACACGGTAATTGCTAATGGCTTGGCTGGGGCTCCCTGCTAAAGCCCACCCAGCCGCAAGCACAGCCCTTGCTGGAAATGGTTAAGTAGGCTCCTGTGTGGGCCTGGAGCAGGTGGTGCATTATCCCAGCAGGGTCAGGACACTGCAGCACTCCAGCACAATTCCCCTCCTCCTGGAGTCACCGGGAGCGCTGACATTGAACTCCACAGGGCCAGGACCTCATCCAGACAGTGCACGATGCAGCCTGGGGAGCAAACCCAGAGGCACCCAAAGCAGGGAAGAAGGCATGCACTGAGTGTTATTTTATTGGGTTTGTTGCAAATAAAGCAAAGCCCCAAGGAGGTGCTGAGTTTTTAGTCTATTTAGTATAGTTTCCTTTTAGAGACTATTAGGACAGGCATCTGCTCCCAGTTACAGCTCCCAGCCAGTGAGGGAACGTGAACAGCAGCACCTGACTTCTGCGACTAATCAGATGGTGAATATTTACAACACACTGTTTACAATGCAAACAATCAGCAGCCCAAGCACTGCTCCATGAAGAACACTGCAAATAATTTTGAGCAACAAAGCAACATGAGAAAATGCCTATCTGTTCTCAGACAATTTGTGAATAAAATAAATTACTCCCAAACCTCACATAATTTCAGGTCTTTCAGGAACTTTGCCACCAAAGTCAATGACAGTTTTGCCATCAACTTTTACAGAACAAAGCACCCAATATTTAACAGGAAAATATGCTCTCTATTTTTTAAATTAACGGGATTATTACAACCCATCCCAGCAGCAGCCTTACATCAACAACCATATACAGACCACCAGCAGCCCTATTCAGATAGTTTTTTATCTTTCTCAGATCAATGGATCTAAAATATTGTGCAAGTACTTGGTAATCCTATAATATCTGATTTTATTTAAATTAAAAGCTGAAATTAAATATTTTGGTAATCTGCAGGCTATAGAAAAACTGAATAAAATCTTCAGGCAAATTCAGAACCCAACATCACTTGCATACCCACTTCCCTTGCATAGTCA
>NC_046341.1:14966052-14993552 GCF_000738735.6 Corvus cornix cornix | reverse complement strand
AGGCTCTCTGACGAAAGGCAGCTAATAGGGTGTCACCGATTTTTAACTGAATCAGAAGAAACTTGGGCGAGGGTTCACACTTGGGCGGGGGCCGGGGCCAGGGCGGGGCAGGGCGGGGCAGGACCCCCGCCCCTCCCGGTGATGCTCCGGCCGCTCCCGGCCCTCTCCCGCCGCGCTCCGGTTGCCGCGGCAACCGCCCATCCCGGCGGGGGCTGTGGGAGGCCGGGCCCCGCTGCTTCCGTGCGAATCCACACGTGAAAAAATTCCACTCAAAGTATTTGGCATGTTTTAACAGCTTCCGAACCGAGTGAATGGCCAACTTTGCAGGGCCCGCGGCAGGAAGCCCGTCACGCCCCACACACACTCGGAGGAGGCGGCTGCGCGCAGGGCAGCGCTGCCAGCGCCGCACACGGCCCGGGACAGCCCGGCAAGCACCCGGCTGGACCCACCAGGAGGTCCCCAGCAGCAGCCCCCGGCCTGCACCAGCCTGACAAACCTGTCTGGCACCCTCCTGAATGTGAAGGAAAGCAGCTTTTGGCACGTGTTTGCAATAAACTTTGTCAGAATGTTTTACAAAAGGCAGTTCCTTTAGTCCTTCTAAGTGCCTTACAGCTCCTTGCCTCCCTAGCCTGCTACTTGGGGAATTAGAGAATGCTCTCCATAGCTGTGCTTTTTGTGGCTAACAAGTTTAGAAAAACCAAGAATTTAGATTCTATTTTTAAATGTATTTTCCGTTATTGCAGTGCTCCACACATGTAAGTGTCCAGTTCAAAACCTGCATCCACTGCACAGGAACGGTAGAAATTAGCACTACTTTCTTAGACTTAAGTATTCCTTTTGGCCTACCAACTCACGGGTTCTGCTGCTATCACTAATAACCTCATCCTCTACGGCTGAAAAACTCTGTAGTTTTAGTTTATAATGGCAATATTAGTATCTAGAATGATAGTACGTAATTCTTTGTTAAAAAAATCACCATTCATTTCATCAATAGAAATCAAGCTATACAAATCACTTCTTTTTGTATCATCTTCATTAGCTGAAAATCTCAAAGTTAGGTCCTGTAATCAGCTAAGTTTGAAAAAAGCTAGAGGGGAAAGGCAGGGATTTAGTGCTTAAGTCACTTTGCTAGTACTAAATCCTGGGACTAATCTGTGCCAACTGAGACTTTACAATTGCTTCTAACTCTAGACTTCCCACCAAGAGTATCCCAACCACTTTGAAATAAATAGCAAACTAGGGCACGTGCAGCAGTGCTCGAGGGCACTTTTCATCTCGGCAGAATGAATGTCACACACTGGCTTCCAGGTTACCACACTTGTCAGGAGCACCCAAATTAACGTGTTTAAACTTGGCCTTGGAGAACTAGGACGATTGCAGTGAGAGGGAAGGCTCCAGCACAGCCAGTGCTACAAAAAATGCTGCATAAAACCAAGCAGTCCAAAGAACAATTCGTGCCATGTGTCTTCTGCTTTCCTGAGCTGACTGGGAGATGCCTTTTCCCCTATGCCCTATTAATTAGATGTGAATTAGAAGCTCATAGTCTGGCTAGATGTTATCTTGCAAGGTATTTAAAGTACAAGCTGCAGCCTCCTGCCCACTATTTGCCTTCATTACCAGTGGCTCCCTTCCTGGAACTGAGTTTCTAGGCATGAGAAGTCACTGCCTTCTAAGGCACTGGCTGCAAAAGAGCTTTCTAATAGTTTATTAAAGCAGCTCTAAGCCTTTTTTTCCCCCCATCCATTTTGGTAAAATATTTATTCTTTCTTTAAAGAGCAGTTTGATAGATGCAATCATCTAAAGAATGTCCTGCCAGTTTCAAGTTAGTCACAGATACAGCTGTGCAGATCATGTTTCCTGTCAATACCAGAAACTTGTCAACCCCCATCTCTTACCAGTTCTTCCCTCTTCAGCTGTGCCACATTCAGGCTTTCTTGTCTTTGTCTGCTAGCACATTCCCAGAGCCTTTCCTTGCTTATCTACTCATCAGAGACATTTTCACTCCCCCTATTAGCTTCATCCCTCTTGATTTCTGCAGCCATCTTCTGTGCAACCTACTTTCCACAGAAACCTGCCCAACTTGAACACAGGATTATCACCCTCACCTCTAAATCCTCTATAATGCTTACAAAAACCTAGGTAACTAGTAGATGAGTTAAAATGCAGAACACCAAAAACTTTATGAAGTGCAGGATCTGGATGGTATTATATGAAGACATTTGAGGAAAGGCGGTTTCTTCTCATGTGCAGGAATAATGACCTTGTGAATGCTACAGAAAAGATCTAAAATTACAGCATTGGATCTCTGGACTTTAATGAAGTCAATTTAACTCCAGAGACAGGAAGATTCTTCTGCACAGATGCTCTTATACCTACTGCTGCTGTTAAAATTAATAACAATACTTCTGCTGATAACTGTAGGGGAAGGGTTTCACTTTTATTTTAACTGTGAATTAAATTTCTGTCCTGTTTATATTATGTTTGGCTTTGAGGCTTGACCTGTCAAACATCTTATTTTGTATACTTTGCAGATACTGGGGTAAAAAGTAAAATATGTCCATCTTGTTTCTTCAAAAGAGTCTGTGGGTCAATTCTATTTAATTCTGCTCATACGAACTCCTCCACTAAGGGTGTAGAGTACGGCTTTCCTGCAAAGCAACCACAAATTTAGTAAATTAGCCAGGTTGTAGTCTGACATCTGTCAGAGTACAGATCACCACCTTGTCTTTAATGAGACCAGCTTTGGAGAACACCACTATTCAACACGAAAGACAATCTCAGTTTGCTTCATAATTTCTAACTGGCTCAAGAGCACAATACAATGAAAAACCAGTTCATATATTTGTTTATAAGTACAATTTCCCTAAGACTATGACATGATTTTTAATGTAAAATACTATTTTATATATGTTCTAAAATGATTCATTTTAAAATCTGGAAGTTTTTTGAAGAAAAATAATGTGTTATAGTAATTTGCTTATTAAGTGCCTACAAACAGATTCTGCATTCTACAGACAAAGAATTTCTGCAAAAGTACCGTTTCTTGCTATGTAGCTGTGATTTGTACATTTAAAATGATAAATTTAAGCCCATCAATAGTAAATCAATTGCAGGAATAGAAGATAAAACTGAAATAATTCATCATATTGCTATAGGAAAACACAAAGAGTAGATGTAATGGGACATTTTGACTTTAAATTGAAGTCTGTTGCTGGGTTTTTCAAGGACAATTCGCTTTACAAACCTTTAATGTATACATAAAAATCATCTATCAGCACATCTGATCCAAATATACTAATGATTTTTATTGGTCAGATCTTGAAAGTGAGGTTTATTTTTATGGAGTATGCATTAATTAACCCAACATGTACTATCTTCCAGTATATCTAGCCAAGTACTTTCATTTAAACATGTTTATTGTGAAATGTTTGCATTCCCAACATTTGTGGCCCACACACAGACTATTTCATACTTCACTTCTGAGCAGTTACAAAAGTTAAAAGGAGTTATTGTTTTTGATTAATGCATTTTTGGGGACTTTTTTTTTTAAATGTTCCAAAACTATGCTCTGAAGACATTCCTCTACATGAAAACATTGAAATATATTTATCTTGAAAATAGAGTATTAAGAGAAAGTGAGCAGGATTCACTTTAGATCGTTTCAACTTTTGCATGTAAAGTGAACATTATGAAGTTTTGTATATCATTTGACTGAACTTATGCAGAATATTAATTGACCAATTTGATATAACCATCAATCATAAAAAGAAAAGCCATGTACACAGATACATGGAGTGGTGCATTACAGATGGGAGTTCTAAGGCTGTGTCTGTCATCTTTTGATTAAGAAAAGGAAATGATTTCACTAAAAAGATATTCCCTCTTGTGTTGTTTTGTTTTAACTGAGTTTGTACTTTCCACCGAACTGGACATATTTATTGAGACTCATAAGTTACTTCACGGTTACCAACATCACTGTAATCTCAACAAACTATCTTTTTTCTTGCCAATTATCTAAATATCATAACTATAAAATATCTTAAAACATTCTCTATAGTGTAAACATCTTAGCTACAAAGCTTTAAGTGTAAACAGTATGATGCATCAGAATGATTTTAAGCGATGTTATAAAAACTGCTCTTAAAAACTAAACAAAAATGTAAAGCTTCCATCTGTTTTATGATTTTTCCACTGTAGAACTACTGCTGTGTGCCAGTTTACTGAACCATGGCTTGCTAAAGAGATTGCTGGGGTCACAGATTGAAAAAACAAAGAGCAAGTCTTTAATGGCTGATTTTTTTCTCAAGTCTCCTTGATACAGTTTGAACAGAATTAAGTGCATGGCAGCAGAAAACACAGAACATAAAAATGCTCATGTCGCCTGTTGCAAGGGGGACCCTTCACAGGAAGATTAGCATTTTGCAGAAGATGTCATTTAAGCAATTATTTGAAGTCCTTTTGTGACTGTATACCTACGTTGCCACCACCAAACAGTTGCTGTGCTGTGAGGTACAAAGTTAAATACAGATTCTATGTCTGTAGCAAAGGAGGGAACACACCCACACAGACTGACTTTGTGTGAATCTTTACCCCAAAAGGAGAGAATAGTTCTGGACATTGTTTTCACTGCAAACTGAGAGAAGAGAAAGCCACACAGGGCAAAAACAAATAAATTCTTCAATTTAGAACTGCATATTTAAGAATTTAAACAAAGCAAATAAGGAACCCACCTAACTATTCAGTGCATAGCTAGACTTTGTATTCTTCTAAAAGCCACAATGCTTTTATGAAATCAGTTTACATCATACAGGAAAAACTGAAGAACTTATCTTCAGCAAACTACTTCAGCAGACACTTAACTATGAGCTTTTGAATAACCCCACTGCAGCCTCAAGACCATCCTTCCACACATTTATGCACTATGCTGAAATACAGTTCCAAAACAAACCTCATTCACTTCAGTCAGTCCTTCCATATGAACATGGCCAAACTGCACAACTGCAAAGTGGTAGCAGTGTTTGGGTTGGATTCTCCCAAACTGTGAGAAATATAGGTCAACCAGGCTGCCACTTTATTACCTTATCTGTGAACTATCCAGAAATAACATGACTATTAGACGTCATCATTCTTTCCTTGATTTAATACTTGTTAGATAGCAGTCATCAGAACTTAGAGTCCCACCTTGCTTCTGGGACCTTGTCACCTGTTCCTTATGTCTTGGAAAACAAGTTTGCATCCTCACTGGAACAGACAGAAGGACCCTGGTTGCTGTCACCAATTTCCTCCAGGAGAAGCTCTGGTGAGAATGCATTTCCACTGAGGCACCTGCAGCCAGGCAGTCTGAGTTCGTACCCTCTCCTACCTCCTCTACATACACAACTACCACCTAGCGCAGAAGTTCATGCCTGACAAGGAAAAGAGGCAGAAAATAAACCCTTCAAAGGCTACAATCCTCTTACTGTCTATTGGTCTACAAATTCTCCATCTTCCACTCCATGTGTTGGGGAAGAAGAGCAAGCAATCTGTCAACATACAGAGGGACTCTGTCTCTGCCCCCTGGTGTTACTCCTGCACCACACAGAGATCTGGCACACAGCTTTGATGACACTTCCTAAATGAATCCAGACAAATTCATGGGTAAATAGTGTTACCCTTACACCTACCAGAAAGGCAGTTCATGTCATGAGAACAAGTGACAGGATCAAAGCCCCAGTAAAAGATACAGTACTTTGTCACAGAATTGCACCAGTGCCCTTTCCATTCAAGTCTAGGACCTCCTTTTAGGGTTCTCTATTCACACAGGATAAATTCTTGTAATCCTTACTCATGCAAATATTAACCACCATTAGGAAGGTTTTACTTTCGATGTTATAAAGTGAAATCTTTGTGTATGTCTACACTGCAGTCCCTGGGGCACTGCACTTCCTGCAAGCTTTGAACTGGCTTGCTCAGATGCCAAAAAGCTTTCTAAGAAACTGGAGAGCCAGCACAGTGGTACTGCACTGTGAACCTTCCAAAGGACAACGTCTGCAAGGGTGGCAGCAACTCCAGTGCAAACATAACCTACACAATTCAAAGACTAAACATACTCCTTCATATCCATATTCTCGTCTGCCACCAGCCAGTCCAATAAAGAACATCTTAAGTCACAAGCATAAGGTCTCCTTCCCTTAAAGAGTATTATTTGAGGATGGAAAAGAAAAATGTTTTTGACCCACCATACCAGCTGTTTAACAACTGTCAGGAAAAAGGATGTTTGTCAAATGCACAGATACATTTTAGCTATTACTTAACAACCCATTGCATCCACAATTTTTCTATGTCTGCAACAGAAAATAGTCTGTTTCATGTGATTTTCAGGGATTCAACCAGAATATTGGTATATTTAGATATTTTATATTTAGATATTTGAGAGTCTCACCTTTCTAGTAATTGTTTAAGTCAATTCAAGAACTGATCACATTGTATGTACAATATGTCTTACCTGCAGCCAGAACAGTGAAGTCTAGTAGTCTGTGCACATGTCTAGGGAGAGGGGACAGACATCAACACACTCTGGGGCTCAGGAGAGATCCTTTAACCTCTTTGCCTTGGTTTCTCCATCTGCAAAACAGGGTAAAAATGAAACCTGAGTAAATATTATAAAACATTGTAATTCAAAGTAAAATTTTGAGTTAACAGCATTAGAAACATGTAACTACTTTCTGGTTTTGTCTGTCTGCAAAATTTGGAGCATATGTACTGTACCAATATTAGCATGTCTTCACAGTCAACATCTAGAATGAATGCTTAAATATTCATTGACTTCAAATTTCAAATTGAAGTTTGAATTGACATTCATTCTGTAGATGTAACAGCTTCAACTATTAATCAGGGAATAGAAATAATACCACTCAATTTATATAATCTACATACTGTGGTCAAAATGTATACTTCTAGATATATAATCTCAAAATTTTAAAGTATTAGCTGCTTAAGTAGATCATGTGGTACATCCCCTCCCTCTTCTAACTGGCTGATTTATGTAACTGAGCAACCAAACAAAAATTCTGAGATGTATGTTCAGCTGTAACATCACAATTTACATTGTATATTGAATCAAGTAAATACGTAACTCATGCAATCAGGGAACAGAAGAAATAACATGATTTAGGTAACCAGCTATGACTATAAATTTATAAATAATCTAAAGAAAAAACTACTAAGAAAGATTTTTAAAATGCATTATTCACTGAAGAGTTCTGTAAGCAACTACTGAATAAATACTTTCCACATTCACAAGAAAAGAAAAATCCAAAATGTACCTAAGGAGTCACTATGACTTATTTGTTCAGATCTACCTACTCAGTTATTCTTCCCTCCTTTCCTCCCCCTTAAACTACACCTATATAAATGGAAATTCAAAGCCTATAGTTTCTAATGCACTGTCTTTGTGGATTAGTTAATTTTTAGGCAAGTTACAGGAGTATCTAATGCAAACATTTACATTTACTAAAAGGGGGGAAAAAGAAATATGAAGTTACCAAAATCATTATAGCCATTATTTGAACAGAACATTTCAACCCTGCTGAATGCTTGCATTCTCTCAACTCTGTCTTTCTGGTATTGTTTCCAGCCCTTTTTTTCAAATACGTTCATACAGATACCATTGACCAGCACAACAGTCACTAAATGCATTTCTTCCCTGTGATTGCTTTGCATTGCCCCAGAATTTTGCACTTGCCAAATAAACTCCTGCTTTTCTCAACTTTTTTGTTACTGTGCAGGTTTTAGAAGTCTTAATCCCCAGAGAAATTCATTATGGTAAAGAATGAGAAAAGAAAGGAGGAAACACAGTTTAAGTGAGCTTGTGTCTTCTGCTTAAGCTCCAAGAGAGATACTCAAACGTTGGAAGTGCAATCTCTAGATAAAGATAAAAGCTCCCGTGCTGTCTCTGTAAACCAGAACACAACTGGCACTTAGCGAGTTGTCCTGTCTGCTGACAAGAACAGCATGGATGAATCTAGCCAGTCCACTTGCACCTCTCTTTCTGAAACCAGTAATAAAGTTTGAGAGGGGTTATTTTTAAAGCAGATCTTAGAGTGTTTCAGCTCACTACTGTCAGCTTCATATCTCAAATGCAATTTGATTTATAATTACATTTTAAAAACTAGCATTAAAATAACATTAGAGGGGTCATAATCTGAACTTTTTAATAGTTAGGCACGTAGCATACATTTAGAAATGGAACTCCAACAGGATTCATCTGGAACATATTCTGACTGGAATTCCTTCCTTCAACCATTTCAGTACTCTGCTGGAGCTGGTGTGCCAAGAGGCCATGGTGGAGCCCTGTATTTCAGCATTGCTTCAAATGTAAACACACTAAAATACACTGCTGAACATTTGCTAGCCAAAGTCTTTTCTTGCATTATAGTCAGGCCCATGTTTGTAAACACCAGCGGGTGAGAAAGTGCTGGAGAATCTGGAATAAGGCCTCTGCACTGAAAAGACACGTTACATCCCTTGAAAAATCCAGTTGGCTCCATTGCTTCTCTAACCTTGATGCAACTTTAACTTTCTTGGCCTCTGTGGCACAGCAGGATTTGAGGGAATTGACCAATTTGAGTAGTTCTTAGAGGTCGAGTTCTGCCCATGCCAGCCAAAACGTGTGCAGTGAAAACCCAGCATTTCCAACAACTGTTCCTACCTGTCCTCCCAGCTGTGCTAAGAACTCACCTGGGGATTCAGGGAACCCTGTGCCTGCACCTCCTGAACACAAGATGGGCTTCAGAGGGGCCACAGGCTCCTTGCAAATTTTGCCTTGTTCTCCAAGTCCAACGTTCTGATAAGAAAACTTTCCAACCTAATCAGTTCTGCACTGGTACCTAACTACAGCTTCAGAGGCAAAAGGCAGACAAGGAATTCAGTTTCTGAACACTAGTGCTGAAGTAAATGAGCTAGTAAAAAAAAAAAAGCCTGTGCCTTAAAACCAAGTTTGAAATTTTATAGGCTTTTACTCCATAATTTGTACTTGAGCCTTCTGTTATTTTTAAACAAATCTAATTTCTTACAGCTGTGAAATTTACATTTTAAGAGTGTCTAGTGGCCATGTGCATTAATTACTTTATTGTAATATTTTAATGAGTTTGGGGTTCAACTCTGGAAGAATCCTTCTGAATCCCTGCTTCCCCACAGAATTACACTAGAACCTGATTCAATCACAACTTCACACACCCCAACCCAAACCCTGATGGACTTGCACAATATTTTGAGTTGTCTTATGAAATCACTGAACTTGAAAACTGGTTCCAGATTTTAGGCCTTCTCACCAAACTAGCACTTCCCTGGTTCAGGAGCAGAGCTAGGCTTTGAGGAAGTTTGTGCTTAGAGCCAAACCTGCTGGCTGAGCCTCATCGCAGTGAAAAGAGGTAGCAAAATGCAAAATTCAGCTGTGACAGCTAGCATTTGGGCCAATCATTTACAAAATGACACACAATGATGCAAATGGTTCCATCTCAGCATATAGGATATAAAAACATATAGGGCTAAAAGATTAGCCTCCCCAAGGAGTATCTAATTTCTCCTGGGCAGATTGAAATGCACAACTGGAAGATTTCCACCTCTGCAAAAAAACTGAAAAGTACTGCAGTATCTATACTTCTGCCTCTGTATTCCCTTTATGGATTTTGTGTTGTTTGTGTCGTACTAAATTATTTCTTCTTCATCTATGAGTGTGCATAAGCAGTGGTGGGAGATAAGTAAAATGAACTTGTTTTTTCAGGCAGTTTTCCATAAGGATTTAGTGCCTGTCCTTGCACTGCTGCAGGTGCAAGTGCTCTTCTTGGGACTGAGTCAGAAACCTGCAGACCATCAAGGATCTCTACAGTTTGAACTGAAGAGATAAACCTTCTTACAGAATCCACTGCACTTTAATTCTCTATGAATAAGCTAAAGATGCAAATCCATGATGCAGTGAGCAATGGGTTCAAGTACAAATACAGATAAATGCAGGGAAAGTGGGACTGTCTGTGTTTAGTTGACTGTGATAACAGTAAGAAGTTCATCAGCTGTCAAGTGCCACCACACATGCTGCACCCACAGAGTCATGCTTGGAAATCTGACCATTTTTGTCCCCAACTCTCACCTCTCTTGGCTAGGGCAAATGCAGAATTGCAACTTCAGTGAACTACACAGCTTTTAAAAAAGCATGTTTTTAAACCACTTACAATAAGAGCAACAGTTATTATTCAGTACATGCTTTTTATCAGATTGAAGATAAACTTTATTATAACTGGTGGAGATGGTATCAATGATTTGTGGTCTATGTGAATTCTGTAATGAGAAATGGTAATCTGTCTTGGGGCAAACAATATTGTTCTGTTTACTATGCAATTAGCAATATTAAGTCAAGATTCTATAACTGATAGCTGAAAACAGGGGTGGTAGGAAGAAACTGGAAGCACTGGGAGCTGTCACAGGACAATTATCTGAGGTCTATAAATTATTTACGGTACTTTAGCCTGACATTCCTTCTCATCCTCCAAAAATCTTCCTCAGTGCTCCAGAGATGTTCACTGTAAAAGTATCGAGACTGTCAGCAGTTTGGGGCAAAGCCAGCATATCTCCTTGTTGTGAATGCTGAACATAGCTCAGGAACTTCATTTTCAGAAAAGCAGCAAAAAGATAACAAAAAATCTCTCCAAAAAAAAGTTTTACTTTGCAATAATGAACCAACAAGCATGACAAAAAGGGGTGAAACCTAACCTCTGGTTCCTGGCATATTTGGTGTGAAATAGACTATTCCCCCTGCATTTAAACTCTTTTTAATTTATAGACCGAGTCCCACACCTTTGTGTGACCGAAACCCTGCACACTTCTTGTTTACTCTTAGATCAGCCTTAAGCTACCACCATATGGAGCTGGGAACACCACAGACAGAGCAGAAACAGTCCTTGACTAATGGTCAGAGTAAATTGTATTGGGAGTCAAGTGGGGCCACTCTCAAGTGGCTGGTTAAGAAAAGGCCTGACCTATAATGGAGCTTCTGTGTAAAACAATATATTTTTTACTTTATATTGTAAACAACAGAACCATAAGTATGATCAGCCACAGAAATTTCACAGTCTTTTTCTAGTCTGTTCTTTAGCTATACACATGCAGTCCAGCCCTTTTGGCTCTGATTCTGCAGAATTTTGAGATTACCTCAACAGGAACTCAGACAGAGCTACAGCCAGAGCTTTCATAGCAAACAAGCAAGACCTATAAAGTGCTAGGGTCTGCCTTGCTAAACTGATCTTCAAAAAAAAAAAATCAAATTATCACATTCTTAAAGTAGCCGATTCCATTTGTAGCTCTCTGGAAATGTGATGCTCCACAGAGGGCTCCATTGCACCCAGCAGGCAAAAGCCACATTTAAGGCAGCATGACGCACCAGCGCTCAGGCAACCGGGGTGCCACAAGGAAGTGACTGCTTCTGGCAGCCTCACAGCCCCTCTCCTGCACCTCTTTTCCCTAAGGATCGGTGCCTTAAATTTCCATATACCACTGAATAACATCTGGCTGATCCAGAAGATTAGCAGCTTATTCCACCTTTGTTCTCTGCCTTCTTTTAGGATGAGCAATCAATGGCACCACAGCAGGCAGAACCCTGCAGCACAAAAGCTAACAAAATTGTAGAACGTTTTAAGGAATGACGTAAAACCTAACAGAGCGTTATGGAAGGGTATTCCCACACAGAGTGTCTGTAGAAATTCCAGTGCTACATGGAAGGGCTCTCAAATTCACTTGACTTTCCTCAACAGTGCAAGGCAAAAACAGCATCAAATGACTGCAAGAGCAGCCTCTTTAAAACTGATAAAAGTACAAACAGTTTTAATGAAGCATGCAGTAAATTTGAGGGTTTCCTTTGCACATGATAACACTGAATCAGAGTTTCACAGCAATAAAACAAACACATACTGTAAAAATGAATGTGAGGAAAAAAAATGATAGGAGTATAAAACTTCATGTTCCTCTACATAACATGCCAGTGATTGGTGGAAATTATGCACAAATTTCTACTTTTTAAAAATCTCCTGTTTTGAGGGGAAAACACTCAATAATTAGTATTTAAGGGCTTAATTTCTTTTTCTGAGGAGGTCCTGGTGAGGTCATTGTTCATTGCTACTGTTCAAAATTTACTCCCAGATTAAGAACTTCTCCTACACTAATAAACAGGTATAATAATTTTCTCCAGAATGCATTTTTTTCAGTAATTAGCCTACTTAAACGTTTTAATGGAACTACTGACATACAATAGCACAAAAGTTCCTCTGACCACAACATAAAGTGAGAGATGAGATTTCTAAAAACTTTTGTATGAAGGTGCTCTAGGATTTACAAAAACAGACAGCTCTAAAACTATCCTTAAAGGTCATAAATTAGGTACTCTTTTAAATGTAATTCAATCATTCACTGTTACAGGAGCTTGATTCTATTAGTTGTCCCATGCATTTTACAAAACAGAACTCTATTAACATTATTCACTTATAGCTTCCCTCTATAAGTGGATATTCCGCTCAACAGGCTTTAAATAGATTTTTTTTTTCCCCTGAAATTGCTATTAAGCATACTTTTACTCAAAGGGCAAAGAAGGCATAGGATTATGCTTGTACTTCAGCAAAGGATACATTTTCAGCAATCAGAACCACATTCCTATGAAGTAAAAATACTCTATATAAGCCGATTGCTTCTATCCCTCCTAACCTTGCTCAATAAGGACTCTATTCTGATCTTTTGAGTTACACACAAGTTTTCCAATTTGGCTGAATAAAGGTATCTTGTTGGGCAGCTTCATGAGCATATTCTGTGTCTTGAATTCTGACCTTGGCATGTTCAAGGTGGATCTCAATTGTAAGATGTTGCTCAGAGGAGAAAAAAAAAATACTTTAATTTTTAAAAAAAAATCAGGATTTTTTTTACTTTCTTCAGTTAAGGAAAACATTATACAAGTCCTGCTTTTACATACCTGTCTTTGGAGAAACACTAAAATAATAAATCTTGATAAAGTGACCATAATACATACATAGCCACAGGATTTTTGGAGCAATTTGCCTAACCCATAGCTACATTTCAGCCACAGAAACATCTACTGTAGATCATGCACCTCTGATTTCATGTTGATTTTACTGTGAGTGGTTGCATGCCCTCACCTCTCACAGTTTAGATGACTCTATTCTGCACATGCAGAGGAGCATTGTGCTGGGCCAAACCACAGATCCCACAGGCAGTCTCAGAGGATTTCAGCCACCCTGCGATGTCGAGCCACATGCTGCAATAATCTGACACACAAACAGACTCTGACCCGTTGAGGTGCTGGAGTTGCAACAGCACATTCTGTACATAAAATATGCATATGCTGAGAGCCAAATCCTCTTTCAGCTGGTTACCATACTCTGTGTTCATGTCTTACTGCTTAAAGCAGGACACATAGCAGAAATCCTACACTGTTGTTCTTCTCATTGGCCATGCCAATCCCAGATAAGTCAGGGCAGATACTCTTTTCTCAGAGGAAAGGGTTGAATTTCATCTGACCACTGAGCTTCAGCTTGCACTTGAGGTTCTAATTCTCTTCTGGTCTTAGCCCATTTCTGTCTTGCTCTGGCACACACTGCCCTAGTAAGTACATTTATTACCTCAGTAATCCCTCTGAGGGCTGTCTTACTTTCACTTTATATCTGGACTCACATAAGCATCTCCCCATTTTACAAGGAAACATTTACTAGCCTCTAATAGGAGCTTCCTGTTCCATCCTGCTGAATCCCACTGTCTCTCACTCCTCAAAAGCAGGCTAACAAGTCACACACCCCCAGGCAGCTCTCGCTCGCGGTGTTTGAGCGCTGGCTGTGAGGCACAGACACAGAAAGGACACATGGAGGGGCATGAGCAGGCATTCCAGGTTATCTTCTGGCCTGTTTGCAGACCTTTACTCAGCAGGCCACGCACAGAGTCATTATGGGGCCCTTACATGGTGGTACCACCCGCCAGATACCTGTGGCACTGGGTGACGTGGCAATTTCTAGGGTGCCCCATTCATGCTCCTTGTTCATGCCCTTGGGACCGGGGCAGAAAAGAACTGTGAAAGTCTCCTTCACCCAAGGATTCCTCAACTATGAGGTTGATCTTATTACTTTGGGACACTTGAACAGTAGAGGGTAAGCCTATTACATCACAAAACCAGGGATTTCTACTATAATTCTTCCAGTTCACAGCTACTTAGCTTACTTGAGAGCTGCTCATGGGGTTTTTTTCCAGGTAGTTGTGGATCATCACTGCATATTCCAGGTCCACCCTGCAAAACTCCTCAGTGTAGCAACTATTTGCTAAACCTTGTCCTGTCCAAAAACTGTCCAGCATCCCACAGTGTTACACAGGAACATGGCCACAATCCCCCTCCAACCACAGCACAGACATATCATCAGAAGAGGTAAAATTATAATTGCTAGAAAATAAAGTTGCATGGATTTGCCCCAGCTGTAGGTCCAGACCCACCCTAGGGACAAGAAAAAGATTTCAGTGCACAGTCTATTTTGCTAGAAACCATGTGAAGTCTCTCATCCACATCAGCCTGCTATTTTTTACTTCTGTGGAAGCAGATAACATTCGTATTCAGCTGCTCACTTATAAATAAAAAACATTTTTACATGGGTGGATTGGAGTGGCCTTTTTTTTCCCCCCTCTTTCGGTTCCCATTATTTTATATATTACACACATGTTCTGTCAGCGAAGCTCACTTTGTTATCTGAAACATCTGTGGTACCCTGCTGTGGAGAAGGCCAACACTGCTGCTGCTGTTGCTGCCTGTCTTTATTAGCCACTGATTTGCTGATGTCGTCCTCCGACGGCTCCGGCTGGCCTCCGCAGCGCCGGGGCTGCACGGCACAACTGTGGGATTCTGCGACCTGCCAGAGGGGTCCTGCGGGTTCACAGTATGGCAGCTCCCACCTATAGGAAGGTATGAAACCAAGGTTTCATGTGGGAGTTCATGCAAGCACTGGTGTTTGTATTTCTAAGGAAATCTGTGTGAATCTATCTGCGATGCCATTGCGAGACAGCACATCCTCATCAGAATGAAAGGAACTCCCACCTGAGGCTCTCAGGAGGCCTCGCTGCTGAGCACCCATAACATTTTCACTTTCTTTTGGCCAAGTGAAAAGTTACCTGTATTGATCTCCTTTAGCCTTATTTTCAAGTGCATTTCACAGTTATAGTCCTGACATACTGCCCAGTCCCACAAAACTCCCTGGGATCTCTGTTGCTGCAAAAATTATTTCCTAAGGTGCGTAAGAAGTATGGATTTCCTATGAAGTCATGACAAGTTTTTAAAAGCCCAACTCACAGATGAATAGTATGTAAATGTTTCTGAAATAACATATTTATAGATAAGATATTCAGGTCACCTGATAGGAAATGAAGCTATTTCTATGTATTTTATACATGTACTTTCAGCAAGCAATAGCAGTTCAGTAAAAATCAGCTTAACCATTTTCCCCCTGAAAAATCAAAACCCTCTTATCTTCATATGGATTTCTTATGCAACAGATGAGGCAAATATACATTCCATAGAAGAATCTGAGAGATGATTCTTAAACCACAAAACTTAACAAGAACATTTAGGGGGAGATGCGAAAACGACTCATGAAAGCACTCGCATGGACCAGATTTCCAGCTGATGGCTTTCCTTCTATGGGTCTACTGTTTTAAGAAACTGCTCTCTAACACAAAGATAAGACAGTAAGAAGTTAAAGGCACTTCCTTTCCTTTTTTAAAAAGCATATTTATTGATGACATAAAAGCCTGAGCTGAGTTCTGACTCCCATAGGTACACTCAAACTGGCTTTCTTGTAGATTTTCCAGATCTCTCAAGGACTGAAAGCCTGATACAGAGAATAATTATGGTATGGAAACATCATGTGACGGCTATCACAGATCTTTTACATGCAAGTCAGTGCACATATGTGGCCAATTCAAGATTCCAGATTGAAGGCTGATGTGAGGTAATTATAAATGAAAATAAAACACAGCTTTTGAAAAAACACCCTTTTTTCTTTATAAAGTAATTGATCACCTAACCCCAGTAGGAAGGTTCAAAAGTTACTATATAACAAAGTGCTAGTAGCAAGCAGCTTGCCATATCTTTCAGGATCAAGACCATGATGACAAGAACAGAGAATCAAGAAAATAAGTGCCACAAAGACATCTCTCCCCTCCTCAACCCCCTTTGCCTTGGAGCATTACTTACTTTCAAATTTGCTTTGTTTATATTACATGGCTTTAGTGCCCCCCAAAACAGCTAAACTCTGGGCAGAAACAGGAAGGTTATTTCCATATTTAAAATCTGGACCTCATTTCCTATTCCCTGAAAATAACTGAGATGTGATAGCACTGGTCTCCAAAATAATTTTCAGATTCCCCACTAACAACTTGGCGTACAGTAGAACAAGCTTCAGAACTGCTCCCCAGTCAGTTCATCGTGTTTCACCAGACCAGGAACTAATCGCAGAGTCACAGGTTGTTCCCCCTGCTACAAGTATATCCTCAGAGGGAAAAACGGGGTGGGATACTGTTGCTACTGCTGCCACTTGCCGAGGGACTGTCTAAAGAATGTATTTCAAATCCTCCGGAGGCCAGTGAAGTCACAGATGTTTTCACTACCAGAGCAGTACAAAGTACCTGAGCAGCAGCAAGGATCTGATCTTAAACTTACAAGATAGGTCTTATTTGGAGGAAAGTGAAGGGAAGGAATAAAATTAATGTATATGCATAAACAAGTCCAAAACTTGGAAGATGAACTGAAAAGTCAATTATCTTTATACATTTTAAAACTGCAAACACCTTCAAGCAGGACAGTTTTCGATCTGTCCAGATCCTTCTGCAGGACATATGTACAAGACAGAAAAAGGCTTCACATAAAGAAATATGCTAACTTGAAGCGAAGGTATTTATGGTTGTGGGGAAAAGAAAAAAATTAGTGCAGTGCTGTGTTGGAATGATAGTAATTTCTCTTTTACCCTTTCTGTATGTCACTGTCTATTGTTACGCAGTTTTTTAACATTCATCTGAATATTTCATCCATGCAAAAATTCATCCCAGCATCTTTTTTCTGAATAATGTTTGGCGGTCATTGCTTCACAACTGCAAACAATCCTTTATTGCCATTGAGTGCTACAGTCAGGCTTGTTTCATGCTGGAGGTTAGAATCTGATCCTAAGTCCATTAAATCACAGAGTCTTTTTAAAGTTTAATCTTGAGAGGATTTGAGTTATAAACAAAGGACACTATACATGGGGAAAGAAACAACAGAAAACTATGAACTTATGACATTAATGCAACCTCAAGCTCAAATTTTGTGTGTGATTTAGCAAGAAAATTCTGAGTTTTCAGCAGCAGCGCATACGCCCTGGCATGTGGGCAAAGCTAAACTGAGCATTGATGCTCACATCCAAAACACACATATGGATCCCATTTTACTATAGACGTGATTCTTCATGTGCAAAACATGTGTCTTACTGGTTTTCTTTGGCTTTTTAAGATGTGTTTCTTTTTCTCTGGTGGAGGCAGGGAGCAGAGAAGTAAATAAATAATTTTTGTGGTCCTTGAATATGCATTATCTATGAACAGAACAGCCTGGGATTCCAGGGCAGGTAAAAAGCCTGGACTTCAGCTAAAAGTATCAATTTCAGCAACCAACCAAGTGCCGACAGAGAGAAACTTAGTCCACTCTACAGCTTCTGCAACATGCTAATCTATCCCACTCTGTAATTGCTAGATAGGAAAGGGAAAAAGGGCTCCAGATGCTAATAACTTGGAAGTGGTAATTAGAGGAGTCCGTATTACTGCTGCGAGACTCCCATCTTCCCTTGATTACTGGAAAGAAAATTTTGTCCAGTGGGTCTCCTTCTCACTTCTAAAACAAGCAGCACTTCTGTGTTCCTAAGCTCCATCTTCATCTCACTAAACACATCAACAGGAACTTGATTGGCCCTGAAAAACTTTTTCTACCTTCTTTAACATTGGAGAATGCTCTATTTCCCATTGAAAATGTAGGGGAAATATCCACAAGGTTATAAGGTGACCTAACAGGGAAGTACCAAAAGCCCCCACTTTTAGCTATATAAGATGAAAACTGCCTTCTGCAGCCTCAGCCCGAGTGTGACAGAGAACAAGAGAGTCTGCTTCCCTTGCTTTAGAGGGTAACAAATATCTTTAAAGGCTCCTTGAGCGTTTATAATCTCTGGAATCACAGAGACAAAGTAAGTCTGGAAAGGGTCTGAACATCGCATGAGAAAGTAAAAGGAAAAATACACTTATCACAAAGAGGGAATGCATTTGTATTATTATATTGAAGTAGCACAAGGCTACAATGACAGGCTATAAATTTTTCTCTTGGATTGTAACCAATATTTTCCATTTCAAGTAACAACAGTGTAAGAAAGAGTGACTCAGAATTAATAGGAATTACAGATATAAATTGGTAGGTACTTAGGTGAAAAAGAACCTCAAATTCAGCTGTTGTTAAAGGAGAAAAGGTTAACTAGCCCTCTGAGCAACCCTTGGACCCATTTATACTGCTGACAAAGTGACCAAAAAGGCATGCTTAGATTTTACCTGAATGATGCCCATCTTTACAGTTTTCAGATTCATAGCCCATAATGTTACGGTAAATTTTTGGCAGTGAAAATCATCTGATTTTTATGCCTGAAATTTAACATTAAACATAACACTAAACGTAATCTACAATACCAAATAATAATAGCAATGATAGTAACTATGTGGTCCTGCAGTGATGAGATTTAAGTTATAGAAATTTCTCAGTTCTATTTTTTCTGATTTGATATGTCATTTCATTAAACAACCATGAATTATTGAATATTAATAATTTTAAATAAGTGATGTGCCTTAAGATATACACTTACAGACTATTAGTATTTTTCTTAACCATTTTGTTGCTGTAACTGGCTATTGAAACACTGGCTGCTTAAAAGAAAAAAAAATCAACCAACCAACCAAGCAAACTAGGACTGAGCTGCAAGGAGCCTGTTAGCCAAAGCCAACGTACATCAGCAAAGGTGGGTCTACAAGATGAACAATCTCTCCTCTGTTTTAAGACTCAGTCCTACATTTGATTTGATACATGTAAATCCACATGATTTTCTAACAGGTCCATCAAAGCTTGAGAGAGAAGTCCTAAAACTGAAACTTAAATCTGACAAGTCCTCTGTGTTCCCCCCATGCAGACTTTTAAAAAGAGAAGGACTGAGAATATTGTAAAAAATAAAATCAGTGCAAAGTGGTTTAGCACAGGTGTTGCTGTTACTGTGCTCTGTTTGGAAAGCCCACACATTCAGCACACCTTCAATTCACACACCCAGCTGCGTGAGGTGGTGGGCTATTGTTAGTTTACAGGTTTGCAATAAAAAGCATGAAGTAATATTGGCAAGCTCACAAGCTTATATTTTTTTTCCTTATGACGTCTCCCTGCATCTATTTATCTAGTTCTCCTTGCTTTGTTTCTGCTTTTATATTCAGCATATTCAAAAAAGGGTCAGAAGAGGTTTTAAAGATGTAATGCCACACTCAAGCCTTTTGAACACTAAGAGAAAACCTCAAAAGGTTCACGCATAAAGGAACAAAGATAGAAGGATAGCTTTGAACCTGAGGGGCTCTCTCACTGCAAGCAAGTGCATTGCCAGCATGTCACAGGTGTACACCACATGAGCAAGTGAAAAAATAAAATGCCTTTGTGAAGGGGTGTGATGCTGACGGGTCCGAGTCCAGAATGCATTAATCCCAGGGTGAACGCGTGCATCTGTCAGATATTTATGTAGCTCCTACTAGTAGTCTGTACACCTATCTGAGCAGGTGAACATCAACAGCTTTGAAACCATACGTTAAAGGGAGGTTGGGAGAGGGTAGGGGAAGGCCACCAGGCATTCTGTGTCTGACAGGGAGGGCAGGAACCCACTGCCTGAACATGGCCCTGGGTAGTCGGCACTGGGGCCGTGGTCAGGCTCCTGCTGGCTGAGCTGTGGGACACCGGGGCAAACAACTGAGTCTTCCTCTCAATTTCCCCATCCTTGAATGAGATACTAAATGTGACCACACAATGACAATTTTCTTTCATGTCTAATTTATCTCTCTTTTTTTTTTTTTTTTTTTTTGGGGGGGAGGTGGAGAAGTAGATTCTTTTTATGGATTTGAAAGGTTTGTTTTGTACAGTAGCATGAAAATAATTTTTAGATCTTGACTTTAGTTTGTTGGAAGAAGACAGAGTGAAGATGTCCGTCTCCTGGTGGTTACAGGAACACACTACAGCAGAGGAGAGCCAAGTCTCATTCCTTTGTCTGGTTCAGAAATTGTTTTATTCTTGTTTTTATATATAAATTCTGAGACACTCAGGCTTGGGAATGACATGCATCAGAACCCAGGTCAGCCCAGTACCCAGGACAGTCTCCTGACCACCAGACTGCACTCCTGGTAAGTACATATAAGCACAGTTGAATCCAACATGTTTTCAGGAAGAAAAAAAATCAGATTTAAGAAAAACAATGCACTTTTGAAAAGTGACATTTTGTCTATAATGTTTAGTTTTCTCTACTAAATAGCCTCAGCAAGGAACAGTGAGAATTCATTCATCTTTGAATGAATTTATAAAACATGCTGAGAGGTCTCTGGCTGAAATGTGTGATTTTTTTTATATGGTTAGCACTGACTACTAGAACACAAAAATTGTCAGTTTATACACCCCTTTAACCTAGACCACTCAGTTACTCCTACCATACATGACTTTTAAGAAATGAAAGGAAAACTGTTTTGATAATAAATGTGAAGCTTCTAAAGGCGGTTTGCTAGGAAAAATTTCCTTCAAATTAAAATATTCTGTAAAACAGAGAAAACAAATCTCTCAAATCCCCTCCACTTCAAACAGCCTAGCAACTACCTTGAACCCTCCATGGTTCAAGTTTCTCTCAAAGGGAAGGGAATCAAAAACTCCTCTAGGACCCTATTGCTAGAGAAGTAATTCCACCTTTGAAAATCTTGGTGCAACAAAGTGAATCCTTCAAGAGTTGCAATTTCATTTTGTCCTCAATGGTCCATAGACACACACAGTGCTGGAGAAATGTGCCTTCCTCACTCTTCTGAAGTGTTACAGCTTCACTGAAAACGTTGCAGGGAGGACCCACACACAGGGCATGGGGCTTGTAGCTCAGCATTGCCCAAACTCTGCTCCCAAACATTCCTGGTCCACAGTAAACCCCATGAATTTCAACAGCTCCACTGACACTGTTGCTAAGTGCTTCTGAAAATATCTAATCACACCTTCCCATCCTCCTGTACATCTACCTTTCACAATATCAGAACACGCACTCTGCAGTGTTCAATTTATTTCCCACATACTTCCCTTCCCAAGAAGATGTTTTTCATACCACCTCCTTCTCTGTGTAGTTAACTTGTTCCAGTCCTTGGAAATGAAACATTCACCCCTGCTTTTGCCCCAGCCCTCAACAACCTCTTGCAAGGGTCCTCTTGCAGCTCAACCCCCTACAGAGTGGAGGAAGACACACCATAATTGCTCTGTGCTTGGCACCTGAGAGGGAATAATCACACTTTTTTTTATCGCTCTGCTTTGTTTTAATGAAGCCCAGTTAATAAAGAGGGGTGTGAATAAAGCTGTGGTTTACCAGAGACCCACCACCCTTCTTGCTGGAGGCCCCTTGGAGTGCCCTCTACTCCAGCACCTGGTCTAGAGAGGGCAAATCCAGATCCAGTGTTGCTCCATGGAAAGGACAACATCACAAATGATATCTCCACTGTGTATTAAAAAATATTAATTGAGATTTTTAATCTGAGGAGTTGTCCATTGCATGGCATCTGTAAAATATGCCCCAAACATTCTCAGGACTACGGCTCAAAGAGCTTGATTAAAATTGAGTAAAATAAGTCTCTCATCCTTCTGTTTAAAAAATGAGAATTCATTTATTCAGTTTAATTCAAAGATTTATATATGATTAAAATTACTATAAGATGTCTAGGTTTTCTGCAATAAACTGCAATGGCCATCAAAATATTGATAGTCATTGGTAAATTACTTCTGGTGTTTAATCAATGTTATTTTTTTATCATCCAATTTTTTCTTCAAGTCAGCTTCTAACACTAAACTACATTTCATCAAGGTTGGTAAAATGTTTAGAAAGGAACAGATGTCAGAATATGGGGATTGCCAATAACACTGATGGAAGCCAGTAATTTCTTTCCTGTCCAAAGGCAAAAGAATGAAGAATAATCTAGACTGTATACAATAATACAAGATTTACTACAACATTAATGGCTATAAAAAGTAAAAGTATACAAAAGCTATCTCCATTTTTTCAAGCCATCACTAAGGGCAGTGTTTTTCAATTTGAGACAATTTTTACAGGAAAATGAAAGGTCTATGTATTCTTAAACCTTTAAATATCCATAAAATACAGATGAAGACACAGCCTAGTGTTGGTTGCTTCCAAATATACTTGTATATTAGTCTATTGTGCAAGTTAATAATTTTGCCAAATCTCAAAAAATGTGGATGCAATCTTTCCTTTAAGAAAGCGGCTCAGCTTGTTATTTACAGATTGTAACATTTACATAAGAGTTTGGTTTAACAAGAGATATAAATATAGATAAAACCCTTAGGACTTCATTCTTTAAACTGCCCTCTAAAAATCTGCCCTACAATTTGCACACTGAATTTTGTGCAGACTATTCTTGGAAGTCTTTTGTGAATTAGGGAGAACTGACTCGAAACAGGGGCTGGTTAATCACAATTTTGCAAATTGTACGTAGCAATCATCCCCACATTGTGAAATTCAGATCTATAAAATGCTGATGTTTTAAAGCTGAAAAATAAATAAGCTAAGTAGGAATACTTTGCTAAGAAAAAAAAGAAGAAAGAGAAGACCCTTTGCAAAGAAGTCCCTAAAAAAAATAATAATTAGAATAAGAGAAGTGGCATCATAAATAAAGTGCATCCCCATTCCAGATCTCAACTGTAAGCCCACCCTGGAAAAAATGTTACCAGCTGACTGTTCCTGCCCCAGTCTCATGTCAACACTCACCTGAATATACCAGACAAACTCCTGCACTTCCAAGAATAAACCTGTGGGAGGTTGCTATTTTAGAAGGCTCCTGTATATTCATCTACCACCTGGACAAGCCCCTCCGTGGAGAAAGGGCTGGTGAAACTTGGCCCTTCCACGTGTCCGTCGCTGTGTGTCTGTGCCCCCAGACAGAGCTGCTCGGATCACACGCCAGGACTGTCACTCGAGCATCAACTGCAGCCACATGGACACACCACGTTTTGATGCATGTTGAATGCAAGCACTTGACAATAATAGCTGGCAACTAAACAGTTTGAGGTAGAAGGAGCAGAATTTATGTGGAAAAGACGATGCCTCAAAGACGACTCTTTTGTTCTGCTTTAAGCTGCAGCTAATGTAACTTCAGCAGCAGCTGACTCAAAATTCTTCTTTTCTACACAGGTTTTGCAATTCCTAACATTTAGTATAAATGAAGGTCTCTTTCTATTTATTTTCCCTTATCTGTCACAGAAGGACCTTGACAAACTGCCTTTTTGAGTGTACAAGGATATGCTGAAATTCATGCAAAATATTTTCTCTTACCAATATCATTATAAAGAGAAGAACTTTCCATTGTGGTTCAGCAGTGTGTGTCAGTCACCTTCCTGCCATTCCAAGCCCCTTCACTATGGACACAAGTCACAAACAGTGGAAACTCTGTTTTCCTGATGTTGATCCTCCCTAAAGGTCAGGTTTCTTACCTCAAACATTCCAGCAGTTGCTTAGACTGCAGTTCAGGAATTTTGTGTAACATTGCCTCTAGAAAGCAAATATTTATGTTAGTAAATACCATTAAAGTATTACTGTTATACAGGTATTCTCATTAGCAAACTGCTAAATAGGAGGAAGATAATTTTAAACTAAATTGATAGAAACTTATTATAACTGTGTATTAAACAAACTTAACCATCTTACTTGACTGTGCTAAGTGTTTTGTCAAACATGAAGTCCAGCTATTAACTATTTTTATGGGAATTAATGTTTTTAGAATTACTACAAATTCAGAATTCATGCCTTTGCTACAGAGAGTAGGCAGATGCAGAAAGCCCTGCAATGAACAGAACAAATCAGCATTACCAGGATTTCATAAAAGTAGTGGTCAGGAGAAAAATAAAAAGGAAAACAAAGGACCCACAGGAACCTTATAGGGGGATGAAATAAGGAAATTCCTCTTGAATGGGAAAGGCTTACATTCATGCCTGGCTCTGAAAAGGTAGATCAGGGATTTAGGTTCACACAAGATAAGTGAATATCCTGAGCATCAGGCTCAGTTATTCTGGTAGAGCACATTCACTCACCCACTCCTGCTGGAGTTCCCCCTTTTGTTGTTCTTTCCCCTTTTTTAATTGAAGAAAGCATTTAACCTACAACTTCATCATTGCGTATGAATGTCAAAAGGAGAAGAATTCAGGAATCTCAAAGTATATATTATTTATTCAAAAAGAACAGCTTGAGCAATTTTATCCAATGAAATAAAACTTTTTAATATCTGGAATTTTTAAAGGATGAAAAGAAGCCTCTCTCATTTTAGTTCCATCCCACTGCTCAGATTGGAATCAAGATCTACAGAGGAAGAGCTGAGCTTCTCACTTTCTCTGCTTCTTACTTTGGAGGCCAAGACTACATCAGGAAAAGCTCCTATATTACTAATTAATGCAAAATTAACGTATTTTTAAGGCCCTAAAAGATGGTGCCTCTTGTGATAAGGGAACATGGGACACTCAAAGCAATGAAGGGGTGGTAAGTGGGAAGGAGCCTTTCAGGGACAGGATCTAGATTAAGAAAAGTTCCTATAAAAACTTTGGAAGATTCTTGTTTGCTATTTTGAAGACAACCTGCCAGTGAGTCCAGATGTACTCATCCAGACTTTCAAACACATTTCAATGTGCTCTGAGTTTAAATGTAAGATGGTAAATGAGCCATTCATCATACACAAAATCATCTTAAATATCACCTGAGCCATTTCACTTATTTGAGAAATGTTGGCAGCACTGAACTTGAAAATACTGTTTATTTCAGAGGTAAAATGCTCAAGACTGGATTTTTAAATTTAACATAATGAAGCCAAAAAAGTGATTTATTCCTTGTTTGTTACATCCAGTTATGCTGATAATTAGGCAAATGCTTTGCCTCTATGTTTTTGTTAACTTCCCGAGTATTTCTACTGCAGCCCAGCTTTTATTCATGATCTGAGAGCATTGTATTTTCTATTTGTTATTGTGTTCTAGGCAAATATGTTTCAGAAACATAATTTCAGTATGGATTCAAAATTCAGAGCACTTTAAAAAAAAATAATTATGTGTCTAAGAACCCACACAGGACTCCAGCACCAGGTGATTCACAGTCCCAGTGCAATGGGGTTTTGAGCAGCAGCCAGCTCAGGTAGGGCACAGGGCAGGTACCCACACAGAGAAGCCCAGCAGTGTTTGATTCTGTGTGTTGACCCAGGCATTAGGATGTTTACTGTCTGCATCCGACTCCTTCCCTTCCTGAAAAGCTCTGCAATACCAAACCAGCTCACAACATGTCAGCCTTCTGATGGATACATCAAGCTCTGTCTCTTAGCATTTCTCTACTGCTTGGGAAGCTTTGACCTCGTGGCTCTAACAAATCACACCAACTGCCTGGACAGCACAAGCAGACATTCCTTGCACGAGTCCAGAGGCTTTCAGGGCAACATGAGGCCTCTGCTTGAGAAAACTGCTTAGGAGCAGAGTATAATGTTGCTTTACAGTTCACTATAATTTTATTTTTATTACTACTACTACTTAACAGAAGTACTTTGGAATTACTAAAGTTGTCTGCTCAAAGCCAAACTCTTGCCAGATGCTGCTGCTCACAGTACAATCCAAGAACAGCAGAACTCCCTGATGCTGCCTCTGAAGGGATACAGACCTTGATTCCATGAGCCAGAGAGACTCAAGAGATGCTACTAACTAAAAACAAAATACTCAAATCCTAAAAAAAAAAAAAAATTAAAAAAAAAAAAAATTAATCTACAAATCAGCATCAGGGTATTTTAAATTATCCCATAACTCCCATAAGCAAAAAAGCTTCAAAATGTGTCTCTTTGGAAAGAGCTTTAGGTATTTTTTTGGCTACATCCACACAGGCAAGAGATTCTACCTGTAAAGTTTTAAAACACTATAAGATGCAGAGGAATTAGCCTCATCCAGCCATTTAGAAAAGTTTAAGGAAAGTAACAATAACACCTTCTCTCAAAAACAATGACTATCACATAGCATGTGATCACGAGTTTCAAATTTTAAAAAGCTTTAATACTTTAAAATAATATACATTATATATATAATATAGACAATATAGGGAAGTGTAATGAGAGTAACCAAATCTGTTTTCTCCACTGTGCTTCTCATGGCCCAGTGTCTCTGGTGTCACTGCATTTGTACATTTGACGCCATCTCCTGCCTTGGACTAACATGGAGCTGCTCTACACCAGCTGCAGCTGTGCCTGCTAGCTTGGCTCATTTGAAGCTTGTTTTGAATAACTTCCCCTGTTTACCAATATTTTTAAGAAGTTCAAATCTAAAATCGCTGCAGCTAGAAATATACAACACAAAATGTGGTCAGCATAAGAAAATCTGAACAGACACTCACAATTTACTTGGTTCCCTGTTAGGGGAATGAGAAAGATGCACGTTACTTCCATTATCTGTCCTTAAGTGTTTTTTGTCAAATTGTGACTCTGCCACCATTCTTCAGTGACAGACATTAGGTATGACATTTTTTGACACAATGTCAATAGTGACATCGGTAATATTTGACACAAGGCACATTGGGGTTATTTGACACAGACAATTGGATAGCTCAGGGCACTGGCGATCCAATGCATAAAGAGTTATACCTCCAAGTCACCAGTGAATATCTAGCCCAATGTTTTCTAGCTGCTACCAAATGATGGCTCCTCAGAGTCTTATACAGGAGGAGTTTGAGTATATTGAACAGATGTCCAGAAAACAAAATTCAACACAATAAATTACACTAATCTGTGCCCTATGTTGAAGCACCATGGAATGAATAGTCAGTGACAAAGCTATTCTTCTACTGCTATCTGTAATTCCTTTTAAAAATGGTTGAATCCCAAAGGAGACATGGGAGGATCAAATGAGTCAGAGAGCACTACAGCTCCAGTCTCCTGAATAAGATTTCTGTCTCAACAGCTTTCAGTCCCATGGCTTTCATTAACAGTTAAATACACTTAGGGGAAAATACAAATGTGAAATGTTACTTTCAATGATGTGTTTTCCAAATATTTCACAATTGGCTAATATACAGGACTCACAAATGCTGAGCAGAAAAATGAATTACATATATGATCACACTAGAATTTCCTAGAGTGCCACAGTC